>NC_092879.1:5142845-5350791 GCF_028372415.1 Notamacropus eugenii | reverse complement strand
AATGAAAGGGACTACAGATTCTTACTTTCTTGATGAAGCGGTATTTTCTTATGTCATTGGTGATATGGAAGATCAAGATATTTAACCAGAAGAAGACAACAAATCCAAAGTTCCTGTATCCAAGCCTCCAAGAAAAAAATTAATTTGTCTCAAATCATGGAAGAGCTAAACAAGGATTTTGAAAAGCAAGTAAGAGAAGTAGTGGAAAAATTGGGAAGAGAAATGAGAGTGATGCAAGAAAATCATGAAAATCAAGTTGACTTCCTAAAAGAACAAACAAACAAAAAGAATGCTGAAGAGAATAACAGCTTTAAAATTAGACTAACCCAAATGGTAAAAGAGGTCCAAAAGGTCAACGACGAGTAGAAAGCCTTATAACGCAGAGGAGGTCAAATAGAAAAAGAAGTCCAAAATTTCACTGAAAAAAAAATAATTCCTTATAAATTAGAATATAGCGAATGGAAGCTAATGAACTCTACAAGCAATCAAGGAATTTTAAAATAATGCTAAAAGAATGAAAAAAGAAGACAATGTGAAATATCTCTTTGATAAAACAAATGAGCTGGAAATTAATCCAGGAGAGATAATTTACCAATTATTGGATCACCTGAAAACCATGATAAAAAAAATAGCCTTGACATCATATTTCAAGAAATTATCAAGAAAACTTCTGTGATATTCTAGAACCAGAGGGCAAAATAGAAATGCAAAGAATGTACAGATCAGCTCCTGAAAGAGATCCCCAAAAGAAAACACCTAGGAATATTGTGGCCAAATTTCAGAATTCCCATGTCAAGGAGAAAATTTTACAAGGAGTCAGAAAGTAACAATTCAAGTATTGTGGAAATACAATCAGGATAACTCAGGATTTAGTAAGTTCCCCCCTAAGGGATGAGAGGACTTGAAATATGATATTCCAGATTTCAAAAAGGATAGGATTAAAACCAAGAATCACCTACCCAACAAAACTGAGTATAATACTGAATGCAAAAATGGAACTTCAATGAAATAGAGAATTTCCAAACAATTTTGTTGAAAATATCAGAACTGAATTAAAAATGTAACCTTGAAATACAAGAATCAAGACATGCACAAAAAGGTAAACAGGAGAGGAAACCATAACGGACTTATTGAAGTCTAATTGTTTGTACATCTACATAGAAACATGATATTTGTAATTACTGAGACTTTTCTCAGTGTTAGGTTAATTGGGAGAGTTGGAAGGAATGTGTGTGTGTGTGTGTTTATACATGTATATGTAAGTGTGTGTGTGTGTGTGATATATGGTATACATGTATACATATGTATGTGTGGGTGTGGTATATGTGCGGTATGTGTATGTATATATGAAAAGAGAGAGAAAGCAAGGAAATAGATAGAGACAGAGAGAGACAGAGACAGACAGAGAGAGAGGGCGTATAGTGAGTGAGCTGAATATGAAGGGAAGATATCTAAAAAAGAAAATTGACAAGAATGTTGACCAGAATATACTATCAAAAAGAGAAAGCAGGAGGTAGAATGTAGTAAATCATGTCACATAAAAGAGGCAAGCAAGACCTTTTCGAATGAGTGGGAAGAAGGGTAAGATGAGAGGGAATAATGGGCCTTACTTTCATCAGATTTGGCTACTGTAGGAAATAACATACACAGTCATTGGGTTATGGAAGTTTATCTTACCCTACAAGAAAGCAGGGAGGAAAGGGATAAGAGAGGGGGCACAGTAGAAGTGCCTGCAGATTGGGGAAGGTGTGATCAGAAACAAACACTTTGTTGGAAGGAGAAGTTAAAGGAGAGAACAGAATAAATGGAGGGTGGGGCAGGATAGAGGAAAACGCACAGGAGTACAATACTCAAATTCTGAAACCCCCAACTAAAGGATAAAATATTATGAGCAAAAAGAAAAAAAATGACTTTAGGTACTACCACAATAGGAATCACACAAGACCTAGTAGTAACTACACAAAAAGATCATAATTTTCTTTTGGCCTCCCTGAAAGAATGAAGTGTAAAATTAAATTTAAAGACGAAATGAGAAGACATCTCCACTGGGAAATCTGCATTATAATTTGAAGTTTGCAAGGCTTCATAAACTATATTGATGACTTACAGCTTTTTACAAAAAAGGTTTAATCTAGAGTAGAGATTACTTTTTTAAATGATTTCCAGAATGACAATGAAACAACATGTCAAAATCTATAGGATGCGATAAAAACAGTAACCAGCAGAAAAGTTGTATCTCAAAATGCTTATATTAAAAAAACAGTGAAAGAGCAGACCAATGAATTGGGTACACAATAAAATAAACCAGGAAAAGAATAAATTTAAAAAACCCAATTAAACATGATAAATCTTAATAACTAAAGGTGAGATTAATAAAGTTGAGTGTAAGAAAACCACTGAAATCAAAAATAAAACTAGGGTTTGGTTTTAAGAAAAAGCCAGTTATACCCCTTTGGATTCTGATGAGTCCACCGTTTAAATTAGTTACATGAAAAGGGGGGAGTGAAGTGAACGTTATTCTCCACCCCCCCAAGCCCCTGGGTTGAGAAATGTCTGTTGAGTTTCTAGGCAGGGTTGGGCCTAGTAGCCACTTTCTGTTGTGCCCCCTTGCCTAGCAGCACCTAGGAACCCCTGTCAAAACTGTTCTGTGAAAAATGTGTGCTATTGGAACAGCAAGGCTGTACTGGGAGGTGCTAAGATGCTTAAAAGGCACATACACCTTTGTTCAAGGCTGCCTCTTCTGAGGACAGCTGCCGGCTAATAAAGACGCTCCCAAATTCTCAATTGACTCTTGCCTGTGCTTGTCTCGGTCTGTCCGTTTCATTTATGATTTAATTGGGAAAGCTAGCGTTGGCATGTCAGATCAGGTCATCTGACTCCTCGGATGTCAGAGTCAAGGAGTGATTTACAGAGCTGATTTTTATCACAGAAAATTAGGATAAAAAACAGAGATACTTGTTGTGAATACAATTGATTTGGGCAAGGCACGTCACCTGGCTAGCTAATTTCTCCCAGATTTTCTTAATCCTATCACAGAAATCTTTGCCCTTCAGGTGGTGTATTTTGTAACCAGAAAAGCTCACTTGAAAAGAGGGACTAGTGGTTTGGAGTTAGCAATCATCCCCTCTCCCCCGCCCCTCCGCATTTTCCAGCTGCCAGCCTTTGGCTTTCCCTAAAGAATGGAGCTTCATTCTATAATCAAACTAAAAGTAAATCAATGTGATCAATACTGACTGACTCCCTTTTCATTCTCCTTGATAGTCTCTTGTCTCTATATTTGAGGAACATCATTCTCTTCTGGTTCTCTTCCTACAGCAATGACAGCTCCTTCTCAGTCTCCTTTGCTGAATCCTTGTAGGGTTTGAATTTGGAAAAAGCCCTAAAATAGAGTAACTAAATTGTATGTAAGATGGATTTTAGTGTGTGCAATGTCGATTTTTGTTATTCTTTTTCAGATAATTTTTCCCAGACTTCTTGCCTGCAAAAGTTTTAGTACACTTGCACATTAGTAACCCTGCAAAATATAAACATTTGTGCTTAAAGTCATAAACATGTACTGCGTGTGTGCTATGCTGAATTGATATGACATTGCTCAAACTTAAAGTAACCTTATGAAGCCACTCCTTGGCAAAAGGCCTTCTTTGTTTGTTACCCTATAAATCAAGCGAGCACTGGTTAAGGGGTATAGGTGTCTTTTCCTCACTTTTCTTGTCAGCTGCTACTTCTCCATTGTCTTTCTTTGGTTTGGCTGAATCCAGTATGAACCTGCTGGAAGCAGAGTTCCTGTGTTACATAAGTGAAAAGCCATAAAAACTTCAACTCTGTGAAAGGCAGAAGCCTGAACTTGGTGACCTGTTTAAATTATACTTTAGACACTGACTCAAAAGTTAAGATACTATGATCTATGAAAGCCGTATAAGAATATCGTGACCCATATAGGACTGGTCTATATTGATCAATATACAAACTTATATTTGGACATAACATTGGCTCAATGCCAAAGCTCATTACTAAGCAGAAAACCAAAAACAACCACCAATCAGTAATGTTGTACTCTCTAGTTCCTCTTGCCTTTTCCTGTTTTCTATAATTACCGCAGGGATTTGGAAGTTCTTCAGTGGGGATCCACAGAACTGGTCTGGCTGCCCACCCCATACTTAGGATGATTAATATCCTGGAAGGGATCCATCCTACTGCCCCAACTGTAAGTAATCCCAACTGATTAAACTACTACCTATTGTCAGTCTGAAGCTCCTTGGTCTCTTTCTTTGGTATCAAAAGAACACCTCACAGTTTTGGGGGAGGTACAGGTTCCCCAGGTGGAGAAATTCCTGACCTCACCTTCCTCCTCCAGATCATGCCCTCTAACTGTAGATGTCACTCAGGGCCCTGTCCTGAGTGCTCTCATTTTCTCCCTCTCTGCAGTGTACTGGGTGATCTCATCAGTTTCCATGGATTTAATTACTCTGTCTATGCTGATGATCCCCTATCCTGCCTTCACCTCCCTGCTGACCTCTAGTCTCACATTTTCAACTGCCCTTCATGCATCTCAAACCAGATGTCCAGTAGACACTTTAAACTAAAAACGTCTAAAATGGAATTCATTATCTTTCCCCAAAAACTTTGCCCTTACCACCACATTCCCTAGGGGGCAATGCCATCCTCCTATCCCTCGCACTCCCAAAACTAGGAGCCATCCTGGATTCCTCCTTATCTCTCACACCACCCCACCCCTGCCCGTATCCAATATGGCCAAGACCTTTTGATTTTAACTTTGTAACATCTTGGGTCTTCATTTCCATCTATACTTTTTCATTTGATGATCTCATCAGTTCTCACAGATTCCTATGTTATCTCTTCCTTCCACAATCTCCATTCCAAGAAAAGTGCCCAGGCTAGCCAACATTTCATTTCCCATCTAGCTATGCTCTTTAGGATTCTCCATTATGCCTCCACACCACTCCCTGTAACTCCCCATGCCATTTCAGTTTTGTTTTTGGTTTTGTCTCCTTCCTCATTCTCATAAGCTCTCCTCATAAGCTCTTTGAGAACAAAGGTTCTCTCCTTTTCATATTTGTATTCTCAGGGATTAGGCTGGCACATAGTAGGCACTTAATATATGTTTATTGCCTGATTGTCTATTCTAATGGTTCTCAGATCTATTTATCCAACCTTAACCTCTCTTCTTGTCTCCAGTGTCACATTTCTAACTGAATATTGGGCATTGCTACCTGGAAGTCCCAGAAGACATATTACACTCATCATCTTCAAAATGCAATTCATCATCATCCATCCAGACAAACTCCCTTCTCCCTCTTAATCTCTCTCTTACTGTAGAGGGTACCATCATCCTCCCAGTCATCCAAGCTTGGGACCTAAGTATTATTCTGGACTCCTCACACTCTCTCCTCTCCCCTTCCCCAGATCCAATCTGATGCCATGGCCTGTTGACCTCACCTTTGCAACAACATCTCTCAGATACGTTGACATTGCCACTCCCCTGGTTCAGGTCTCATCACCTCACACTTGACCTACTGTAATAGCCTGCTGGGGGATTTGTCTGCTTCAGATCTCTCCCCACTCTAGTCCATCCTCCGTTCAGCCACCAAAGGGATTTTCCTAAAGTACAGGTCTGACCACGTCATACTCCCATAACTACTCAATAAATTCCAGTGGCTCCGTATCACAGCCAGGATCAAACGTGAAACCTTCTATGGGGCCTGTTGTGATCTGATCCTTTTTTTCTTTTTCTGGCCTTTTTATTCTTTACATCCAGATCTTCCTCTCCCCAACCCCACAACCACATTATCGGTGATCTGCAGACACTGACTTCCTGGCTGTTTCACAAGCAAGACACTCTTTTCTCGTCTCTGCATTTCTCTAGCTCCTCTCTGAGCCCCGAATGTTCTCCCTCCATTATTCTACTGACCTCCTTGGCTTCCTTTAAGTTCCAGATAAAAATCCCACCTTCTATAGAAAACCTTTCACAATCTAGTCTCTTCTCTATTTATTTTCTAGTTATCCTGAATAGAACTGGTTGGTACACAATTATTTGCCTCTTGTCTTCCCTATTAGACTGCGATCTTCTCCACTGCCTTTTGCCTTTCTTTGTGTCCCTAGTACTTAGCACTGTGCCTGGCTCCTAATAGATGTTTAATAAATGTGTACTGAGTAGCTGATCAACTGCCAGTCACTATGTCAAAACCTGGAGGGAAAAAGGCAAAAGAATACCACCCCTGCCCTCATGGAGCCCACATTCCAATGGAGGGATAGGGGAAAGGAGAATATGCAAACCACTATTGCACATACAAGTTATGTGCACTCTAAACGGGCCATAATCTCAGAGGGAAGACACCAGGATGGGGTGGGGAAAAGGGGGGGGAGGGGCTGGTAGAAAACGTCCTGCTGCAGAAAGTGGCATTTGAACTGAATCTTAAAGAAAGCCAAAGAATTCGGAGGTAGAGGTGAGGGGGGAGGGCATTCCAGCAGGGAGAACAGCCATAGAAAAAGTACAGGGTCTGGAGATGATGTGCTGTGTGTGAGCAACAGCAAGAAGGCCAAGATGTTTGCAAGAAGGATAAGAAGCCTGGAAAGAAAGGAAGGAGCCAGATCACAAGATGCTTCAAATACCGCAAAGTGTTTTATGGGATCCTGGAGATAGTAGAGAGCCTCTGGGATTTATTGAGCTGATACGGTCACACTTGCCCTTTATTTTTAAAATACATTGCATTCTATTTTTATACATTTATTTTTAAAGCCCTGAGACTTTCTTGTACTCTTTTTTTTTCCTGTTTGGAATTCTCTCCCTTCTCCTACCCCCCTCTCCTAGCCAATGACAAGGCAACAAAATTCAAACCCATTATAGGCATGTATTACAATGATCAGTGATAACTCCAAAAGACTGATGATGAAGCATGCTTTCTGCCTCTTGCCACAGAAGTAATGTGCTGTATGTCCAGAAGGAGGAAACATTTTCATGCATGAACAATACGAAATATATTTTTTGCTTCATTGTGTTCATAGAGATAGTTCCACCCACCCCCATTCAGTCAAATATAGAAGTCCCATGCTTCTCCACTGAGTCAATCAGTCAGGCATGAACAAGCTCCAGACCTCTGTTGAACCAATCAAACACTTAAGCTAGATGCAAACCTAAGAAGCATACTAAGACTGATTGAAGAGTTGATGCTGCCCTATTGAGGTTGGATAGAAACAGCAAGATAGTAAGGAACCCAGTATCCTAGTGGCAACACAGCATAACTGTGGAGAAGCTTCAGCTAAGGCTCTAAGAGGGAATTGCTTGTGGTGGGGAGAGAAAGTCTCTGTCTGATTCCCACCCTCATGTTTGATAGAACAGGGATGACCTTTTAACCTATTGCAAGGTCAGGGAAGATTTGTACCCAGAACCACATCTGCATTGAAAGCTTATGAAATGCATATGAAACCATACTGAAAACAGAGTAGACACTCTAGAGAAAAGCACTTTCAAGAATCTACAAAGATCCCAGCAGAAAGCTACAGCATTCTGATAGGAAATTGTGTGGGGCTCCTACAAAAGGAAAAAAAAAAATTGCAGCAACCAGGAGCTGGGAGTAATGACCCCTTTTGTCACACGTACTATCTAACCTGTAGCCCTCTTTCCACTGCTTCTGTATATACTTATGGGAAAACATGCTTCTGGTTAGGGAGCATGGATGTATATATACACATACAAATACATATTCATACATGTATTTCCACCTCTGACTTCTCTCTCTCTCTCTCTCTCTCTCTCTCTCTCTCTCTCTCTCTCTCTCTCTCTCTCTCTCTCTCTCTTTCTCTCTCTCTCTCTCTCTCTCTCTCTCTCTCTGTCTTGGTCTCTCTCTGTCTCTACATACCCACACATGCATACATACATACATATACACATTCATATATGTATGCTGGAGAAGGAAGTGGAAAACCACTCCAGTATCTCCACCAAGAAAACCCCAGACAAGTTCTTGGAATGTTGGATATGACTGACAAATGACTTAACCACTATATGAGCAGATATGGATGCAGATTTTTAAACCAATTGTTGAAGGCCTCTGCATAAAACCCCTGAGGGAACTAAGCCCCGTGTGGTGGCCCTGCCCCCACCCAAATACCTGAACTTAATCTCACACTGAATAGCAACCACGCCTCCGCTGAAAACCCAGAGGCTTTCAAGCAGCATTTGAATCTTAGCCCCTAAGCGCTAGCTGGGCAGATCGGGAGGCAAGGTGGGTGTGGAGAGCAAACTCAGAAGTCAAGTCACTGGCTGGGAAAATGCCCAGAAAAGGGAAAAAATAAGACCATAGAAGGTTACTTTCTTGGTGAACAGATATCTCCTCCCATCCTTTCAGATGAGGAAGAACAATGCTTACCATCAGGGAAAGACATAGAAGTCAAGGCTTCTGTATCCCAAAGATCCAAAATAAATGTTCAATGGCCTCAGGCCATGGAAGAGCTCAAAAAGGATTTTGAAAATCAGGTTAGAGAGGTGGAGGAAAAACTGGGAAGAGAAATGAGAGAGATGCAAGAAAAGCATGAAAGCAGGTCAACACCTTGCTAAAGGAGACTCAAAAAAAAAATGCTGAAGAAAATAACATCTTGAAAAATAGGCTAACTCAATTGGCAAAAGAGCTTCAAAAAGCCAAGGAGGAGAAGAATGCTTTCAAAAGCAGAATAAGGGATAAAGGCCTCATTTCTAGAATATATAGAGAACTGACTCAAATGTATCACCATAGAAGTCATTCCCCAATTGATAAATGATCAAAGGATATGAACAGGCAATTTTCGGAAGAAGAAATTAAAGATATCTATAATTATATGAAAAAAGGCTCCAAATCACTTTTGATTAGAGAGATGCAAATCAAAACAACTCTGAGGTTCCATATCACACATATAAGATTAGCAAACATGACAGAACCAGAAAATGATAAATGCTAGAGAGGATGTGGGAGAGTTGGAACACTAATTCATTGTTGGTGGAGCTGTGAGCTCATCCAACCATTCTGGAGAGCAATTTGTAACTATGCCCAAAGGGCCACAAAAATGTGCATACCCTTTGACCCAGGAATATCACTACTAGGACCATTTCCCCAAGAGATCATAAAAATGGGAAAGGGTCCCACATGTACAAAAATATTTATAGCAGCACTCCTTGTAGTTGCCAAAAACTGGAAGTCAAGGGGATGTCCATCAATTTGGGAACGACTGAATAAATTATGGTATATGAATGTCATGGAGTACTATTGTGCCATAAGAAATGATGAACAAAAAGACTCCAGAGAGACCAGGAAGGACTTATATGATCTGATGCTGAGGGAAAGGAGAAGAACCAGGAGAACTTTGTGCACAGCAACGACCACAGTGTGCGAGAGTTTTTTCTGGTAGACTTGGAATTTCTTAATAACAGAAGAATTTATTTTTTAAAAAATCCCAGTGGTGGTTTTCTAAGGCAAAACAACTTCTACACTCAGAGAAAGAAATACGGAAGTCATTCACAGAATGTAGCAGATCATGTTTGTGTGTGTGTGTGTGTGTGTGTGTGTGTGTGTTTGTGTATCCTGTTTTGATTTGTTATATGATTTCCATTTATTTTAGTTTGACTACATAGCATGACTATAGTGAAAATGTATTCAATAGAAAAGTATATGTAGAACCTATACAGAATTGTATGCTGTCGTGGGGAGGGAGGTAGGTGGGGGAGGGGGGATAAAATCTTAATTTTATGGCAGTGATTGTAAAACATTAAAAAATAATAATAATTAAATTAAATTTAAAAAATAATAAAAAAGCAGAATTAGTCAAATGGAAAAGGAGGTTCAGAAGCTCACTGAAGAAAATAGTTCTTTCAAAATTAGAATGGAACAGATGGAAGCTAATGACTTTATGAGAAACCAAGAAATCACAAAACAAAATCGAAAGAAAGAAAAAATGGAAGATAAAGTGAAATATCTCATTGGAAAAACAATTGACCTCGAAAATAGATCCAGGAGGAACAATTTAAAAATTACGGGACTACCTGAAAGTCATGACCAAGAAAAGAGCCTAGACATCATCCTTCATGACATTATCAAGGAAATAGTGGAGGGAAAAAGAGGGTAGTTGAGAGAAAAACATAAAGTTTACTCTCATCGCATTACACTAAAGGAAGGAATAAAATGCACACTCATTTTCCTATGAAAACCTATCTTACCATACAGGGAAGTGTGGGAGAAGGGGATAAGCAGGGTGGGGGTGATGATGGAAGGGAGGGCAATGGGAGGAGGGAGCAATTTGAAGTCAACACTCTTGGGGAGGGACAGGATCAAAAGAGAGAACAGAAGCAATGGGGGGCAGGATAGTATGGAGGGAAAAATAGTTAGTCTTACACAACACGACTATTATGGAAGTTATTTGCAAAACTACACAGATATGGCCTATATTGAATTGCTTGCCTTCCCATAGGGAATGTGTCGGGAGGGAGGGATAAAGAGAAGTTGGAACTCAAAGTTTTAGGAACAACTGTCGAGTACTGTTCTTTCTACTAGGAAATAAGAAATACAGGTAATGGGGCATAGAAAGTTATCTGGCCCTACAGGACAAAAGATAAGATGGGGACAAGGGAAGGGAGGGATGATACAAGAGAGGGCAGACTGGTGATAGGGGCAATTAGAATGCTCGATGTTTTGGGGTGGGAGGAGGGGACAAATGGGGAGAAAATTTGGAACCCAAAATTTTGTGAAAATAAATGCTAAAAGTTAAACATATAAATCAGAAAAAAAACCAAAATGTTATTGTAAAAAGCAGCTTCTAATTCATTAAAGCCAGAGAAACAAAGTGGAGGGAAAATGAGGAGAGTAAGACAGCAAGCTCATCTGGATCTGAGAGACCACTTCACTCAACTTTGGCCTTGGGGGAGGAGGAATCTCCACTCTTTCTCTGTCTCCTCACATCTCCATTAAGCCTAGCACTGTGATGAACAGGCAGCGGGTGGTCAGCCAGTGGTGTTTGTTTCTTTGTTTGTTTCTAAAGAGAATTGAATTAAAATCCAGTAAAAGAGAAACATTGAACTCGGTGTTTGTTTTTCAGCTACTCAGCAACTCCTTAAGCGTTTTGAGGGAAGATTGTCTTTCCTTGTGATTGTTGTGTTTGTCCTTCTCTTTTGAAGAGGACCGTGACGTCAGGCAAATGACGATGTGACTTTCATTTGAGTGAGGGAGAGCTGTGCAACGTCACCAGCCTCACTTTCTCCTCCACAGCCATCTGGATCCAGTGACTTCATCAGGTTGACTAGAGATGGACCAGTATGCAATGGGAGATCTTGGTTCTTTTAATCTAAGGCCTCTTCTGGCAGTCACTTAGAGTGAGGTAATGCCCATTCAGTGAATAGGCCTCTTTAAGAAGTCAGTCAAGGGATGATCACTTTAATTAGAAAAAAAGAAAAAATAAAGCTGGGAGGGAAAGAGCCTCAGGGTTGCTATTCCAAAAAGAAAGAGTTGCCTTTGACATTCACTCTAGGCCAGGAGGGCCCAAAATATAAGTGATTAAGTGCAGCTTTGGCAGGAATCTTTGTGGTCCAATCTATGAGCTTCAGAGCAAACTGGGTTTAAGGTTTTGTGAAAGAAGGAAGAAAGAGAGAGAGAAATAAATAAATAAATAGAGAGAAAGAGAAAGAGAGAAAGGAAGAAAGGGAAGAAAAAAAAAGAAGGGAGGGAGGGAGGAAAGAAGGAAGGAAGGAAAGAAAATGAAAGAAAGATTTTGATTTTGACAGACAATTATTTTGAGAGACAATGATTTTGCTTCTTCTCTTACTCATGCACAAACTAAAATGTTTGGAATTTCAATCCTTATAGCCTATTTGGGGTTTCTTTGTCCAGTGTCACTCTCAAGAATTCTCTTAGCACAGAAATGACATTAGAAAGTAGTGCTTTGGTGAAATTCACAACAGATTTTGTAAGTATAGTAGATTTACTGTAAGTGGTTTTCTTGAGTTTTGAGACTGGCAACTAATGCCCCATTATTGGCGTTTTGGCCCATGTTCTTCTTTATTCTGTCCACATCAGTCATACGAAGAATGACTTTTTGACTAGTGCCAACATCAATATGGCTAAGTCTTTTCAGAGATGGATCACCTGTCCAACTGGTCACTGGACAAAGATTGTAATTTTAGAGTTAATATCTTAGTAGGTAGTACAAAATTAGTGTAATTTTTAGCAACTTCATGCTCTTTTTGGCTGTACAATCACACTTACTGTAACAACTGAAGCACAGGGGACATTTGGGATTGAGGGCCATTCTGCACTCTTGCCTGCTTTTATTCATAGCTGAAGAATTTATTCTCTAGCAGCCTATCTGCTGGTGAGCAACAGTGATGAATCAATCAATCAACACACATTTATCAACTCTACATTATGTGCCAGGCTCATAGCCAAGTGCTGAAGTTACAAAGACAAAGTCAAATATTTCTTGCCCTCAAGGAGTTTACATCCTCCTGAGGAAGGAAACATGTACATATGTGAATATATGCAAAAGAAAACAAAGTAATTAAGTTCAGTGGCGAGAAGTCTCAAGTAACTCAGGGGATTCAGAAAGGCTTCATATAGAAGAAACATTTGAACTGAACATTGATGGAAACTAGAGATTCTAAGAGGCAGAGATAAAGGGGAGGTATGTTCTAGGAATGGGAACAATCAGCATAAAAACACAAAGAAGTGAAAGATGGGGTGTCATGTGTGAAGAAGAGCACAGTTGAGTTGGTCTGCAAAGTACTGGTCTGGAGCAAGATTGTGAGCAGGTGCCAAGACAATACCCCAAACCTTTCCCAATTGATATAAATTGATAGAGAAGCCATTCCACTCAGTTAGCTATCAAGAATCCCAGGCTATAATCCATAACATGGTGAGGCATTGGAGAGAGAGTTTCATGTTAATTAGAAGAATCCAGAAATACTTTCATAACTGGTGGCCAGTGAGATACAAAACATGGGAAGGGGGTTGTTTTGGGCAGTGTAAAATTCAAAAGGTGTGTTATCATTCAGTTTCAACTCTAGCTCTCAGGATGGACATTTGATCCAACTACTTTCAAAGGGTAAGTATTAACTCAGACAAATATCTTACAGCTTTAATAAAAAGGAAATAGATAATGGACTACAGAACACTGAGGCAGCTTTTCCTTGATTGTAACACAAAAGTGTATTCTTGCTACCTCAAGTTTTATTCTTCACAAACTGTTAAAAGTAATGTGCAATATGAACCAAGTATAAAGTGTAGCAAATGTCACTATTAATAATCTCTCGCATTTACATATGCTTTAACATTTGTAAGGCATTTTATTTGCAGCTAACTTGGGAGGTAGACAGTACAGGAATAATTATTACTATTTCATGAATGATGAGGAAGAAGAAGAGGAAGAGGAGGAAGGACAGAGAGTTATTTATTAAGTGCTTAGTATATGCTAGACACTGCGGTTAGGATTAGGGATAATTCAAAAGCAAACAACATAGTCATTGCCCTCAAGTAATTCCTTTTATTTTAACTTTTTTTAACTTTCATTTTAATAGGGGAAAACAACATATAAAGATAAGTTAGAAAGCGGGGAGAGGGTACTATATTGCAGCAGTATGACTTGGAGCGAATGGTCTCTGAGGAGGAATACTAGCTCTGGGCAAGATAATGTGAAAGGCTCACTGTCAAAGTCCAGAGTAATTAAAAAATAAGAGTCTAAGGTTCTGGCACGGTGGGGTGAAAAGGGGAGATAAAAGTAGAGATAGTGACCTTAGTGCCAGTGGCAGGGTTTGGAGTTAGTGGTCAGAAAGGGAAGGAAAGCAAAGTTCTTCTATATTAAGTAGTTTGCCCATGATGACAAAGCAGACACACATTTGAGGTGACATCCAAACCTAGGGGAAGCTAGGCGGCACAGTGGATAGAGCTGGGTCTGGATTCAAGAAGACTCATCTTCCTGAGTTCAAATCTGGTCTCAGACACTTACTAGCTGTGTGACCCTGGGTGAGTCACTTAACCCTGTTTGCCTCAGTTTCTTCATTTGTAAAAGATGCTGGAGAAAAAAAAATGGCAAACCACTGCCATATATTTGCCATAAAAGCCTCAAAATGGTTCATGAAGAGTTGTACAGGTCTGAAAATGACTAAACAACATTTCTGGTGTACTTGAAGAACTCTGAGCCCCAAAAACAGAATCTTGGTTGCAGAAATGCAGCAGAAAGAACTGAAGAGTGGAGGGATTCACGATCAAACTGTAGATATGGGCCAACCCAACTTTGAGAGAGAAAAAGAAGTTACAAAGGAATCCAAGGAGAGATAAGGAAAGATGGCAATCAGAAAGGAGAAGAATTGATGTGAATTTCTATATTTCACCAATAAGACCCTAATGCCTTGAGATATCATCCAGGTCATGAGGTGTGTGGCTAAGGGAAGATGTCACCAGTAGAGGACAACTCCAGGAGGAAGTCGAGAGGTTCTCTTTACCTAGGAGGTTCTTCTGCATCCATGCTCCCTGTAACGTTTAGGAAATTTGAAGATCTTCCCTGCCCATTAATAGGTCCATGTGACCTGCTTTGAGCTATGGCCCAGCCCACACCCTGAGTCCCATGGAGCCTGAGTCCCATGGCATGGTGGAAGGAGTTTGTGAAACAGGTGGAGCAGGAAGAGAGAGGGAGGCAGAGCAGCTAGCATGAGTGGAACAGGAGTTTTGCCTAAGGGATCTTGTTTGTGGGGAGGCCTAACAGAGGGAAGGCTTGGGGATATTGATGCTCCCTATACTGGTGACATGTATAAATTTCTTTGTTAGCATGGTGGAACTGGCTTTCTGGTATCTGAATAAATATCTTACTTTCTTCTTTGAGGAAGAGAGCTTATATTTTGCGAATTTACCTTGAAAATATGCATGCATATACATAGTGGCTGCTGTGGATATCACATTGGTGTTACATTCCCTTACCATGAGGAGTTGAATTGACCCAGATTGTCAATTTCATAAACAGACTGCAATTCTCCTGGAGTCTGTGAATGAATAAGCACTTGAGAAACATGCTTTGTTATATTAGCTTCTTTTACTCAATCTTGGGGTTGGAGTTGGGGGTAGAGGAAAGCTCTCCTAAAACTCCTGGTTTCAGAGTATGGTCAAATAGTCCACATAATATTTTTAAAAGTATATATTATTGATTTTGTTCTCTTGTTGAGAAAAACACTTATGAGAGGAAAATATTGTGTATAGTAATCATGCCATACTGCCTCCATTTTTTAATGTTTACATGATGTTTGCATGACTGGGATGCAATTGGACTCAAGCAGGAAGTGTTTCTGAGTAGGTGGGAACTCAAGAATCATTCTGATTGTATACGTTGGCATCGGCCACCCCCTAATCTGTCTATATGAGCATCTCATCCAGAGTGAGGTAGAGTGAGGGCCTAGTAGGGTGGCAACTCTATAAGAATCATAGAGAGCTGTTTCCATTCTGGTAGTCGGTGGAATGCATAAATTTAAATTGTGTATGGCACTACCCAGAACTTAGTTCTTAGGGGAAATAAGATTGCATTAGTCGTTAGTAATATGATAGTGGCTGCTAAATGCCTGTGAATGTGCAAATCAGCCCTACCCAGACAGAGAAAAACACTAGTCCCATTCCAGATCAACTGAACTGTTAACATGTGTTGAAAGAGGTATATCAGGAATGAAAATATGAAATTTTCTTCAAAGGTAAAAAGAATAAAAACCAGTGAAACTCATTTAATAATATTCGTTAAATTTTCAGTCTTTGAGAACTTAACTTGAACAACTTAAAAGATGAAAGAATTAGATTTACATTATCATTAGGGATTATCTTCAGTTCCTCCCATATTTCGAAATGTTGTGGGCCTATGTGCTATTAATATGCTCATGCCCTTCCCCCCATACAACTACAAGCTGACTGTGCCATGGAGGATAGCTGATTTCCTGGCCCTGGGCATAGCCAGGGTGTTCCTGTACTGTCAAGAGAGCTTTTCAATATATTTTTTGGTAATTATATGAAACAGGTCCAGCGACCCTCATGATTTTGAAATTCAAATTCTCGAAGTCTTCTCACACTTACTGTTTATGAAGCACTAATGGTTGTAGGCACTAATGGTTTTAAAAAAAAAACCCAACAAAATAAAACAAGTCTACCTATGAGAGGGTGGCATAAAGCACGCACCCAGCTAAGTATAATACAAGATAGAGAAGAGAGAGGGCATTAGCCCCTAGGGGGATCAAGGTAAGCTTCATGAAGGAGATGACCCCTGAGCTGTTTCTCCATAGAAAAATGTTCCAGGATGATCAGGGACATAAGGATCTTTACAGCAATGAGAATGGATGATCAACATCCTGTAATATTTTTCTACGGAGAAAAAGAGGTATAGGCACATGTGTCCTGACATGTGAGATATGCCAAGAATATTATTCCTAACGAAAACAGGATCATTGATTTTGAGCTGAAAGGAACATAAGAGGCCATTTACTTTATTGTTGCTCAGTCATGTCTGATTCTTTGTGACCCCATGGACTTGTCTATGGGATTTTCTTGGCATAGACACTGGAATGATTTGAGATTTCCTTGTCCAATTCCTTTTACAGTTGAGAAAATGGAAGTAAACAGGGTTAAGTGACTTGCCCAGAGTCACACATCTTGTAAGTATCTGAGGCTGGATTTGAACTCCTGATTCCACACCTAGTGTTCTATCCACTGTCACACCTAGCTACCCCAATTTATTAGTCCTTCATTTTACAGACTAGGAGTCTGAAAGTCTTAGAATGAATACTTCAAAATTAGTTAAAAGCTATATGGCTTTTGAACATGCCTTCTTTCCCTACGAAACTGTAATAAATGAAAAATCCTGAGAGACAGAGTTTCTGGGTAATTACTAGTCAATATATCGACTAAGTTAGCCATAATCTAAAAATTGATAGCCATGTTCTCTCAGTAACCAGATGCTTAATGGAGACCCTTGCTGGGAATGGAAGCTCAATTCCATGTGGACAGTCTCGGGCGGGTAAAGGTGGGAACTTCTAAATTTTAGAGTTCTCACGAGGCCCCCCAGGAAAACGGCTGGGAATCGAGGTGAACCGAGCTATCTCGTGTATTTCCGCCTCTTCCCGTGAGAAACGTGATGGGAGGAGCATCCCCCTCGAGACTGTCCCGGATCTGGGCACGCCTATTGTTATCTAACAGGCACGGTATTCAGATGCAAACTATGCGACTGGAGAGCTTAATTGGGGTCAGGAAAGCCTGAAGGCTCTCTTGGGCGGAGGTGCCACGTGTGAGGACAGAAGGCTCCGCTTTTCCTCTCTCCTCTCTCCCCTCCCCCTCTCTCCCCACTTACACTTCTACTTCCAATCTCTTATTGTAAGATCTTTGCCTCCTTGGGAGATCTTTCTCTCTCCCTCCTAAGGAAGAATTCCCCCTGCACTTGTAACCGAGACCCTGAAATAAAGCTCAACCCTTGTTCGACTCTGATAGGTCTCTTCTCTCATACGAGTATCCGGTTTGGCCAGCCAAAGACCTCCGATAGAGGTAAGGTAAGACTCGGGTAGCCCACAGGCCTCTAGGCCTGGCAGACCCTGAAAGCTTTAAATAGTCTTTTTGAAAAAGAATTTCCTTACAAGTGAAAATCAACACTGATTGATGGATATTTAATGAGAAGGTGGGTTAAAGTTTGCAGCCCCTCCTGCTAAGAACGAAGCTCGATCACAAAAGTCAGCCACCTCCAGCATCCTGACAGGAGAATCCATCCTTATCCAGACTACTCTGGTTGGTTTTCCCCTCCATGAACTGGGTCACCCTAAACTGGAGGGGTATAAGGACAGGGGTGTTTTTCCCCAGGGTAAGAAGTAACCCAGACTCCATGCTGTTTATAACAAAAGTTAAGTCTCCCAGCTGCATGGGGTCCCACCCAAGATTGAAAAATATGTTCCTTGAAGGCTAAGAGTAATCTCATCCATCAATCATATCCTTCTGAGACTGATTTTAACAAGATTTGGGCCTTAATGCAGAAATAGGAGAAAAGCTTAGAACCCAGTTTCATAATTGGCTATTATTATAATTGTATAATCATAATTTCTCCCAAAATTCATCCTGCTACAAGACTGTATCTTCCTAGTACCCACATTTCATCAATCTCCTCTGTCCCACTCATTGGACCCTCTGGCTACAGAGCAAGACCATGGGCTCCTTGGCCTTTATCTCAAGATGAGGCTTAACACATTTTTCTCCCAATTTCCCACCAGTTTCTGGATTTCTCTGGAACTCTGGGGGTGCCTTTTCCCTCCCTCTTTTCTACTTCTTTTTGTGTTGTTTCCCCCATTAGGTTGTAAGTTCCTTGAGGGCAAGGACTCTTTCTTCATATTGCTGTGTTTAATGCTTAGCATAGTGCCAGACACAGATCTTGATAAATGATTTTTTTTTGACTGACTAACTTGGTGAGTAATAGATCTAAGAACTGAAACCAGGTGCACTGACTCCAACTATAGTGTTCTTATGACTATGTCCCACTATCATGTAGGTACCTATATGTATCTCCTTTTCTTTAAAAGATTCTTCCTTATCTAGAAAGCTAGATAAGAATTGTGGGACTCTTCAAGTCAGTTACTTTCTCAACTCATCTTATTCCAAATGAACATCTTTATATATTTCTGATACATCTAGTAGTACTATATTATTATTATCTCCTCCAGGAACACCAGTCAGTGGGAAAAGTTAGGTAGCCTAGTTTAGTGCAGTCCAAAATGTGATTTGCCTTTTTAGTGACATCTCAGAAGCTTATCCCAACTCAGCATGACCTCTGAACCACCTGAATGGGAGTAGGAGACCAAGTTCACTGATCACACATGCAAACTGCTAATTCTTTGAAAAATCTTAATCTTTTCTAAATTGGGACCAATGTGTTCATTATAGAGGTAAAACCTAAGGAGGCAGTTTGGGGTTCCTAATCCATCTCTGAAGAGTTTCCACTTGCCTCCCACTGTGATGAGACAAACCTGTGATGCCTTTTGGTAACAAACTGTACCTGTCAGCAGGTACACAGCTGATATGCCGGCTGAACTCACTTGCCCCAGCTCAGTGGTATTCATGTGTGAGTCTGGAATCTGGGGAAGCAGAAATTAAATAAGCTCTTGGTTACCTGGTCTGGTTATACTTCTTTTTAATTCAATAGAGAATTATCATATTTATCATCATCCCTTGGGGAAGGGAAAGCAAAAACTTTCCACTTTCACTGTCATCTAGTTAATAGAAAGTCAGATAAATTAGCTTGTCCTTAGGGATTTAGTTTGAATTCTGACTAATGTGCAAAATAAGTGAAAAACTAGTAGTAAATTCATGGACTGTGTTTCATTTTAACTTTCTAGATCAGAAAAATCATTATTTTTTGCTGCTGTTTTCTGTTTGTTTCAGGAATCATTAATATGAGCTCTCAAGTATCTGAAAGACTGAAACCAGCATCCTCATGTGAATTGGAAATGAATTTCATATGCTAATTACTTAATACATGTTACTAAATTCAAAGATCTTCCTTAAATCCTTAGCCTTGAGAGCTGAAGGCAAAACAATGGTATAATGCATAAATTGGTTGATGATCATGGCAGAAGACAAAGTATGGGTTTCCAGTACAAAACATATTGGCACATAGAATCTGTTTGCACCAACATGCTCTAATTCTGGATTCTATTCAGATGTTCCGCAATAGAGTATGCATTACCTTTTAGGAAAATGAGAAGTCATTGCCTTTTTATATCTCATTCTATACCCTTCTTATTGTGACACTATCACTGAAATTAATAGAGAGAAAATGTCTATATTCTGCTAGCATCCTGCCAGGTCTGTTTAATACAATAATAATTTGCTATTACTCGCGGCTACAAGGGAAGAAAAGAGGAATAAGGCAAATGTGGAGAATCCAAAGATATAATTAAAATACAAAGGATTACCAAGCAAGATACCTGCCCTTTGAATGGACTCCGGAGATCATCAGATTAAGATTCCAGAAAATCTGCATTCTTGAAAGACAATATAACAAAGCATAGGACACAGAGCTCAGTCCTCAATCTGACTTTAAATCACATTTCAGATACTGACTAGGTGATCAAAGGCGTATGACTTAACCTTTTGAGGAGGAGGAGGAGGAGAAGTTTGAGGAAAAGGAAGAGAAGAAAGAGAAGTTGGAGAAGGAGAAAAAGTAGGAGGAGGAAGAGAAGGGGAAGGAGAAGAATTCTGCCCTTAATGAACATCGACTGAAAAAATGAATACTTCCATAAATACAATGGAAAATAAAAGCATGTATATGAAACTCTGAATCTGTGTCATGTATTGTTACTTCTCCTTAGTTCTCTTACATGTAAGTAGGAATCATAATACTTCTAGTCTCTACCTTACAGGGTTATTGTGGGACTCCAGTGGGATAGATAATGTATGTAAAACATATTGCAAAGCTTACAGAAAAATGTCAGCTATTATTACTTGTCTCATGTCTGACTATGTGACCCTGGGCATGTTACCAGAACTCTCGGGGACATAATTTCCCTAACTACACATTGAGGAAGTTGGACAAGAAGACCTCTAGGATCCTTTACAGGTTTAAGGAAAGGACAAGAAAGGAAAGCAGCTTGTGAGAAAAAATGCAGAATAGAAACGAGTCCTGAAGATGGAGGTTAGGAAATAAATCTTGTGGATTGTGGAAAGGATATTTGGGATAGAGACCTCTCTTAGGCCCATTCATTCTAGATTTCAAAGGGCGGTGGTAGAGGAAACATACATGATTTGATCTTTAAAGAGCACCTTCTGTGTGCCTATAACTGTATGAAGCTACCAAGAAAGACACAAAGATTGGCTTTCTGACCACGAGATGTTCATAGTTTACTTGAAGAAAAAAAGACAAATGACAATGAAGAACCAGAGAGAATAATGATAATATTTATAGCCAATATTTACTTAGTGTTTATTCTAATTGAAGTTCCCTAATATAACCCTATGAAATAGATACTTGAGATATGATCAGCCCCATTTTACAGAAGCAGAGACTGAAAGTGAGTAAAGGTAAGTGACTTGCCCATGAACACATAAGTAAAATGTAGGAGAGGTGATATCTTTCGCCTCCCAGTCACTCAGGTTCAGACCTTGGTGTCATTCTCAACTTTCCGTTCTCACCTCTTCATCCAGTCCTTTGTGTCCTGATGATTCTCCCTCGATGGTATTTCTTGTATGTGTACCTTTTTCTCCTTGACACTGTTATCACGCTGGTGTACCTCTTATCATTTCACCCTTAGACCACTGCAATCATCTTTTGCTTGGTCTGTGAGAGAAATGATCCTTCAATAAGCCTTTATTGGCCAGATCAAGTTTGTTTTGTTACCTTTCTTATTTTCTAATTCTCTACTGGGTAATTGCATGCCCTGGACATTTGCAAATGAAATTAGAGAAGAGCCTGAAAGAAGCAGAGAAAACTTCACAGAGCTGGTAACGAGGCCTTAAAGGGATAACTGTGATATATGGACAGGTGGGAATGAGGAAACAGGCCAGCACACATAGGGAGAGGAGATTGAAAGTCCAGGTCTGACAAAATCTGTGCAATCCACATGGTGTCTATGAAAGGACTTTATACACAAAGGGGCTTGACAGATTTTCAGTTGAGCAGGCTCTATCCCTACAACCATTGCATTTGGGCTCAATAATTCCAATTTAATAAACACATATTAAACACCAGATAAATCCAAAGCATTGTCCTTCTCTAGCCTAGGAATCTTGCCTTGATTCTGCTCTTGGCTAGACTGGATGAAACAAAACCTTACAGCATATTTTGCAGACTCACAATACGTGGCCTGGAAACAAGTAACCTCTAAAAGAGAGCAGGATGCTTGGATCTGCTCTTTGTGGCCTGTCCCTTTCTTTAATATGGAGGAATTCAGAGTCACAGTATCTTGTGTGGCAGCATTCCCAAAGATAAATAAGTAAAATTTAAAAGATGCTATTTTCACAATTGTGCTAATCCCCTTTTGTTTATGATGGCCCATCATATTTGGAAAGTACTCATTCTCTGTTCCAGTGATGATTCAAATGTTCATTCCACGGAGATTGTTATAATATTTCAAGAGTTTCATCTAGATTAATAACCTCTTAATGCCAAGGTACCATAATTAATACTCTTGTTTTGACAGAGTTGTTATAGTCCTACCACTTAGGAAAACAGAAAGAGGGAAGGAATGAAAGAGCAATTTATTTTCCTAATATTTAGTGTTTGCATGTGTGGTACGTAGTAAATACGTGTAGCCCCTTGGCTCTGCAAATAAACAGATTGGAACTGCCAACTGTAATGTTTCATGCTTTCAGTACAAAGTGATATATTTGCAAAATTACATCACAAAATTAGTTTTATCGTGGGATGAATGAGAGACGGTAGTGGCATAATGGTAGGAGTGTTGAACCTGGGTCAAAAACTTGCCTCTGACACTTGGTCATTGTGTGACCCTGGAAAGGTCATTTACCTTCTTCTGAGGCTTGAGTAACTATAAGTTAATCATGATTATGATTGCCTTGATGGAAGGAGTTTCTCTACCAGGAATTCATACAAAAGCATAATCACAGGTGTTTGGTGTGTTCATGAAGGTGGGGAAAACGGACCTATTCCTTGCTCACATTTAATTCAATTGCACAAGTACAGAGTATCCCAAAAGCTTTAATAGTTTAAAACTGCACTAAGACTTTTGGGACATACTATGTTTAACAGGGATCTACTTACTATATGGCAGGCAGAATACAAAGAGAAAAACAAAAATAGTCTTTGTACTCAAAGAGTTTATAATCTTCTGGTGAAATCAACATATGCACAGGTTAGAAAATACAAACTATATGCAAAGTAACTAGGGGGAAATTGGGCTGGACAAACACTTCTCAGGACATTGTGGGGTGATGACAGAGTAGGTCAGAAGTGTCCTGACTCTCTAGATATCCTCCACAAACAGACAGGAAATCTCCATGAAACGAATATAGAGCGGCAAGGTAGGAAATGTCTCATAGTAGATGACACATGGGCTGAGCCAGGGCATCTCTGAAGTATTGAATGAAGAGGGCTTGGGCAAAAGCCTTTACAAAGTCATACAGACAGAAGGTAGGATATTTATTTCAGGTCAAAGCAATGGTCCCTTATGGCTGGAACATCAGGCTCATGATGGGTAAAATGTGAAGTCATTCTGAAAATAGAGGTTGGAGGCAAACAAACAAAACTGACTCAGTCACCAAGTATGTGAATGTATACATTACTCTACACCCCTGGGCCCCACCTCTTCACGGAATGAAAGTGTGCATTTTATCTTCTGTTTTTTGGAACCAAGATAGTTTGGTGCAATTAATCAAAATTCATTGAGTCACTGAATTTGAGAATTAGAAGAAATATAGAAAAATGATGGTGGACTATCATAGCTGGCACTCATGTAGTGCTGTCAGGTTAATGAAGTCTATGGTCCATTATTCAATCCTCATAACAAGCATGTAAAACATCATTACTGTTCCCATTTTATATCTGAGGAAACTGAGTCTGAGAGAGGTTAAATAATTTGTCCAAGGTTAAATGTTTGTGGCAGGATTTAAGTTCAAGTCTTCCTAACCATTAATCCAGCACTTGATCCACATCTCCCTGTCTGGTTAAAACACTTTAGAGCAGTGTGTCAGACCCAAACAGGAATGGAAAAACCATGTGGGCCACATGTTGACTTAGAAAACCACATTAACATTACCTACGTTCTATGACATTCTTATTTACTTTGTAAACTATTTCCAAGTTACATCTGACTTGGGCCACTCTGGGACGGTTTATGTATTGGACACCACTGCTTTACACATGCTATCTTATGCTAGTAGGTAGGTGTTATTATTATACCTGTTTTACGCACAAGTTTAGTGACCTACTGGAAATCACACTGCTAGAATGTCTGAGGTAGGGTTTGAACTCAGGTCTTAGTGGCAAGTCTGGCAGTCTATACACTATGCTGCCTAGATACCAAAAAGGAGGATATATTGAAAGAAAGAAAAGAAAAGAACAATTCTTAAACAAAGTAAAGTTGTAGTTCAGTTGTTTCCAACTATTTGTGACACCATTTGGGGTTTTCTTGGAAAAGACACTGGAATGGCTCGCCATTTCCTTCTCCACCTCATTTTACAGATGAGGAAACTGAGGCAAACAAGGTTAAGTGACTTGCTCATGGTCACACAAATGGTAAATATCTGAGGCTGCATTTGAACTCTGGAAATGAGTCTTCCGTACTCCTGGGCCTGTACCCTATCCACTTTGCCACCTAGCTGTCCAGAGTAAAAGTATGTACATATACACAGAGATAGAAAGATAAATAGGCAATATCAGTATGAATTTACACAAATAAGAAAATGAAAGAATGAATCAAAGACTTTTATTAAATGCTTAGTATGTGATAGGCAATGCAAATATATGTACATACTTATGTATATGTGTGCGTGTGTGTATATATATATATATGTGTATATATATATATATATATATATATATATATATATAAACGTACATACACATATAGATTGCTAACAACCATCAATTTTTGCTAATTACTGAGAATTTACCCTTAACATTCCAGAAAATAAGAGTGGTCCTTTATATATTATGAGAACAGAGCCAAAATGACATTTCCCAAAAGTAACTGTCTTAGAAGAGAAGAAAAAGAGGCTAAAAATTTAACACATGAATAAAGGATTTGATTAGCTTCCCCTCAGATGATTGCCTTATAACTGAAAACAAGTGAAAGTCCCTCTCTCATATACCTTTCCTAGTGGGGAGAAAAGTAACTCATAGTTTATATGAGAAAAAGCAAAAAAAAGGGTTGGAAATACTGGCTCATTTGTCCAAATGTTTCAATAGTTAGCTTAATTGAAGGGAATATTGTGTAGAAATAAACATCAGGCATGACTTGGGCTTTTCACTGCTGCTTTTAAGAAATGAAATGATTATAATAACAAGAGCCAGGATGTGTGCTGAGATGGTTGTTTTGAGAGATCTAATAGCCTGCAGCTGGAAAAATAAAATTAAACTGCAAGAGCAACTTTTTAAACTTCTATCTATTTATTTATTCACCTATCTATCCATCTATATATTTATCCATCTACCCATCCATCCATTTATTCATCTACATATATTTCTATCCATCTATTTATCCACTTATCTATCCATCCATCCACCCATCTAGCCATTTATCTATCCATTCTTCTATTCACTAATCTGTCATCCATCCATCTAACCATATATCTCTGTATTTATCTATCTATCCATCATTTATCTACTTATCTACCCTTCTATCCATCCATCTATGTATTTGTGTGTCATCTTAGTTGTTTTCCTCTCTCTGTCTCTGTCTCTTTATCTCTGTTTCTCTCTCCTATCTTTCTTTTACCAAAAAACCACTCAAAATTTAGCCTCCTGATCTCCGGTGGTCTTTCCAGTTCTAAGAATTTAATAGTGCAACAAAAATTTACACAGGCCTTATATTAGTGGTTCATTTATTGGGGATGCCATTCATCTTTGAGGCAGAAAGTATAACAAGCTAAAAAGACACCTGCCATATTCAGGTGTAGTCAGATCTTTAAGTCTTTTATTCTTAGCCTTAGTATCAGTAAGCACCGAACACATATGGGGGGGGGGATGCTATCACAGATCTTAGATCTGTATTGATAAAAGGAAAAGCAACTTTTGAGGGGTTAACAATCACTTTAATCAAGCACATGTATCATTCCTTTAACCACGCACTATATCATTCCCTTAGTTCAAGGGAGTGAGCACCCTGACCTTCAAAGAAAATATAGAGAAATCAAAGATCAGCAGTCATGGCTTCCTCTGCCTGACCAACAACAGATAGGTCCAACTATCTGACCATATTTATCAGAGAGGGAAGCACCAACATCTTGGATTCCCAACCAGTGCCTCCTTAACAGCTTCCCAGAGTCTTCATCTGGCCAAACAAACACTTCCAGTAAGCCCCAAAATAAAACCTCACCCTCAGAATATTTATACTCTTTCCAGAGCCAGAGAGTATAACCCTCTGACCCAGTGCCTCAGTAGAAAAAACAAAAAGTACTTGAGACCCTCCTACAAAACAATTTCCCTAAGCAAGCTTCCCTCAATGGGTGAGAAAGATCTTCTTTAATCACATTATTCAATGTGAGTCACTTTTAGGCCAACAAAAACAGGAAAAGATCCTGATTTGACTGCCATCACATCCTTATCCCATATGCCCTTCTTAACAAAAAGAGCTTGGCGCCATTTTTCTCTTAAGTAACCTGGAGTAAGTGTAGACCTTAATTCAAACCAAGCCTTAGATAATACCTGACTGTATGGCCCTGGCCAGGTTATTCAGCATCTTTCTCCCTCAAATTCCTAATCGGTAAAAAGGAAATAACAGTAACACCTACTACCCAGGTTTGTTGTGAAGGTCAGCTGGGATTAAAAGTGGATGATGCATTTCACATCTTAAAACACAATACATAAATGCTAGCTATTATTGCTATTTGTTATTATTATTTCTACACCCAGAGGTGAATATGTACCAGGAAATAACATTACGGTAGGCAAATCAAATTCTGATTTATTAAGACTTCCTTAAACAATTATTGCTTTTAATCTCACATGCCTAGCACTGGGATAAATTATGGCATTTCATAATTACATAAATATAACTACATTTAATATATTATACAGATTATGGGACTTCATACAAAAATTGAATATTTTTCACAGTTACAAGATTTAAGTTAAGGTTAAGGTTAAATGCTTTACATTCAGACTCGTACCTGAAAAAGAATCTTCATTCTAATGCCCTGACAAAAAAAAAATGGTGATTTAGCTTTTGCTTCAAGAACTCCAATAATGGAGGAAAATATCTTCCCACCTCCTCCTGTGAGAGCCTGTTCTTAAGTATAATTTCCTCCCTTTTTGATGCTTCACATTAAGCCAAATTCTGCACTCTTGAAACCAGAGAATAAGTTCAATCACTCTTGAGTATCACAGCCTTTCTAATATTTCAGAACCGATATCCTATCTCCTCCAGTCTTCTGTTCTTCAAATTGAAACTCTTCAACTAAACCTCCAGTTATATGGACATAGAACCTCACCCTCCTGGTTTCTTTTCTCTGGATTTTCTCCAATTTATCAACAGCCTTCCTGAAACATGGGGTCCAAAAAAATGAATATAGTGTAATCGGAATGGAATTTAGTGCAGTCGGACTGTTACCTCCTCAATCCTGATTGCAATGCCTCTATTAAAAGATTGCATAACATTTCTGTCAGCAATCACATCATGATGTAAAAGCTCCTTATCTTTTTTTTTTTTCAGGGAAGAAAACTTCTATCTAATCCTGCTGTCTTCATCTTATACTTTGGAAGTATATATTTTGAACCCAAGTGTTAGATTTGGGTTCATCGATCTACACTAAACTTCATTTTATTTGATTGAGCCCAGTTTCCTAGCCAGTCAAGATTATTTTGGCTCCTGACTCAGTTATCCAATGGCCTTTTTATTATTTTCAGATTTGGTAAGAATGCTATGACTTCTTCAAACCATTAATAAAATTATAACATAGCACAGATGAGTCATTAAAGACTAACCTTTGAGCTACTCAGTCAATTTTGTGTCACATTTAATTGTGTTCTATCATCTACTGCACAAGCTTTTGTCTTTTCCATAAGACGTTTATGCAGAGTGTATTTCAAAGGGAGCTGGTAGGGAAGACATCAATAAATCCATCACGTATTTACTGAGTACCTTCTATGAAATGATATCCTAAAATCTAGGCAAGCTAAATCTATAGCATTCCTCTAGTTTATAAGTTTAGTAACCTTATACAAAAGAAATAAGATTGGCTTTACATATACTTGACGAAAAGAATGCATCTTAAAAAAAATCCCTTTCTTTCTTTATTGGATGTTCACTAACCACCTTTTCAATCATATTTCTAGTATTTTTCTAGTAATGTAATTCAAACTCACTGGCATGCACTTTATATGTTCCATCTCTTTTCTTTTTTAATAGCGATAATCTTTGTCCTTATCCAGTTTTATGATACCTTTCTCCTTCTCCATGACTTTAAAAAATCATTGACAGTAGATTTGGAATCACATTTGCCAGTTGTCTGTAGGATGTAGCTTAACTGCATTTGTTAACTTGAAGTTTTTAATTCAATTGAACAAACAATCATTAAATGTCTACATACCAAGTACTCTTCTAAGTGCTTTGTTATCCTTGTTGTTGTGTGATGTCTGACTCTTTGTGACCTCATATGGGGTTTTCTTGGCAAAGATAACAGAATGGTTTGCCATTTCCTCTCCAGTGCATTTTGCAGATAAGGAAACTGAGGCAAACAGGATGAAACGGATAACTTAATCAGGAAGACAGTACATCTTACAAAAGGACAAAACAACACCGTGCCTATCATACGGATCATAGTTACAAATTACATAATGAATGTCAACTCAAAAAATGTCTTATTTGTAGCCAACATTCATTGACCAAGGCAAACACAATTAGGAGTCAGATAACAGATCATATCTAAAGAGATTAAAAGCTATGGTTAGGAGGGCATAGAAAGATGTTTCTTATATTGTTTAAGAATAATAAATGTTTTAAGAGAAAGAGTGTTAATATCTGTAAGAGTAACAATATCTTGGTAAAAATGCCTATTTGAGCTAATACAGCATCTGTGATTGAATGTCATCAGAACCAGTTAATGTTGCAGACTCCATGTTTGTACTAATACTGAGAAACCCACACATTCAGATATCACAGCAGAAATGAAGAGATGTGGAATGTCATCTTCAGTATATGAAAGTCCTTTTATATAGGAGGGTATACGAAACTAAGAATTTTCCTGTTGTTTAACATATGGAAAGACAAACACAAGTCCTTAATCGATTTGCATCTGTCTCTAAAATACATGCATTCTCACGGCAAGGGTCCTATCAATTTTTTTTTAATTTACCAAAAAGGGGGGAGAATAGAGCACAAATAAGAGACTTTTCATGTTTTCCCATGAGCAATAGCATGTAAAGAATTACCAAGGCAACACTCTGAAAATAGATACCCATAGATAACAACAGTAAGAATTTAATTGGTGTTCATAATAATAAATTGTGTTTAAAGATAAAAGAATGGAAATTTTAGAGCAGCAGAAGCCACAAAATGACAGAGTGAAAGAGATTCCCAGAACAAGACAGCTTGGAAGGCCAACAGGAAAGGTCTATCACACCGTGCATGGAGTGGAGCACAGCCCAGCATGGGCTGCATGGTACAGCAGAGTCAGGACCCAGAACAGGCTTCAGGGTGCCACCGGCAGCAGCAGTAACCAGATTGGCTCAACCCACAAATGCCAAAGACAACTTCAAAGGTAGTGAGAAAGCTCCATTACCCAGGAGAAGGGAATGTGGTCTGGACACCAGGCACCAGCCACTAAGGGGCAACCTGTATTTTTGGAGCCCTCTGCCTAAAATCCTTGGGGGAATTGAGCTGCTGATCTGAATCTCAACCCTGAGTCCCATCCTGGGGTGAGGAGAAGGGCTGGCGTGGTGGACTTGGAGGCAGTTGTGGAGAGGGAATTCTACTTGAAGTTCCTGGGCAGAAAAGTTTTTGGTTGCTCCCAGACCAGTGTGAAGACCATAAGAGGAATAAACTCCTCTCCTTCACTGTTCCACCTCGGAGGAACTCAGAATTTACAGGTCCCCAGAGAATGCCTTTCTTTTGACAAAGGACTCCAGAATCAAGGAACTGGCTGGGAAAATGCCTCCAAAAGGGAAAAAAATAAGACTATAGAAGGTTACCTTCTTAGTGAAAAGGGATTTTCCTCTATCCTTTCAGATGAGGAAGAACAATGCTTACCATCAGGGAAAGACACAGAAGTCAAGGCTTCTGTATCCCAGCCCACTCAATGGTCTCAGGCCATGGAATAGCTCGAAAAGAATTTTGAAAATCGAATAAGAGAGGTGGAGGAAAAATTGGGAAGAGAAATGAGAGTGATACAAGAAAATCATGAAAAAGACAGTCAACAGCTTGCTAAAGGAGACCTAAAAAATGCTGAAGAAAATAACACCTTTAAAAACAGACTAACCCAAATGACAAAAGAAGTTCAAAAAGCCAATGAGGAGAAGAATGCTATAATAAGTAGAATTAAACAAATGGAAAAGGAGGCTCAAAAGCTCACTGAACAAAATAGTTCTTTAAAAATTAGACTGGAGCAGATGGAAACTAATGATTTTATGAGAAACCAAGAAATTACAGAACAAAAACAAAGAATGAGAAAATAGAAGATAATGTGAAATATCTCATTGGAAAAACAACTGATCTAGAAAACAGATCTAGGAGAGACAATTTAAAAATTATGGGATTACCTGAAAGCCATGATCAAAAAAAGGGCATAGACATCATCTTTCATGAAAATATCAAGGAAAACTGTCCACCAATATCAATTCTAGAACCAGAGGGCAAAATAAATATTGAAAGAATCCACCAGTCACCTCCTGAATGAGATCCAAAAAAAAAAAAGGAAACTTTTAGCAATATTGTAGTCAAATTGCAGAGTTACCAGGTCAAGGAGAAAATATTGCAAGCAGCTAGAAAGAAACAGTTTGAGTATTGTAGAAATACAGTCAGGATAAAACAGGATCTGGCAGCTTCCACATTAAGGGATGGAAGGGCTTGGAATAGGATATTCCAGAAGTCAAAGGAACTAGGATTAAAACCAAGAATCAACTACCCAGAAAAGCTGAGTATAATACTTTGGGGGCGAAATGGTCATTCAATGAAATAAAGGACTTTCAAGCATTCTTGATGGAAAGACCAAAATAGAATAGATTTTTTTTTTCACACACAAGAATCAAAGAAGTATGAAAAGGTAAACAGAAAAGAGAAATCATAAGGGACTTCCTTTTTTATATTTTAAAAGTTTATTAATTTTTAGTTTTCCACATCCATTTCCACAAAATTTTGAATTCCAAATTTTCTCCTCATCTCTTCCCTCCCCTAACCTCAAGACACCATGCATTCTGATTATCCTTTTCCTCAACATGCCCTCCCTTCTATCACACCCCTCGCTTCTGTTTTTCCCATCTTCTCTCTTTTCTTGTAGGGCAAGATAGATTTCTATACCCTATTAGCTGTATTTCTTATTTCCCAGGTGTATGCAAAAACAATTCTCAGCATTCATTCCTAATACTTTGAATTCCAACTTCTCTGCCTTCCTCCCTCCACAACCATCTCCACTGAGAAGGCAAGCAATTTAATACAGGTTATATATGTATAGCTTTGCGAAAGAGTTCCATAATAGTCATGTTGTGTAAGACAACTCTATTTCTCTCCATCCTTTCCTGCCCCTCATTTACTCTATTCTCTCTTTTGACCTTATCCCAATTCATAAGTGTTTACTTTTAATTACTCCCTTCTCCCGTTTACGCTCCCAACTATCATCCCCCTCAACCACCTTGACTCTTCTCCCCTATTTTCCTTTAGTGATAGATTTTCATGCCAAACTGAGTGAGCATATTATTCCCTCCTTAAGTCAGATTTGAAGAGAGTAAGCTTCACTTTCTCCCTCTCACATCATCCCTTTTCTCCTCCACTGAATAAGCTTATTCTTGCCTCTTTAATCAGAGAAGATTTGCCCCATTCCATTTTTTCCTTTCTCCTCCTATTATATTCCTCTCTCACCTCTTAATTTTATTTTTTTAGATATCATCCCGTCTTATTCATCTCACCCTGTTCTCTCTCTCTCTCTCTCTCTCTCTCTCTCTCTCTCTCTCTCTCTCTCTCTCTCTCTCTCTCTCTCTCTCTCTCTATATATATATATATATATATATATATATATGTATATGTATATGTATGTATATATATATACACACACATATACATATATGTGTGTATGTATATAATCCCTCCAACTACCCAAATACTGAGAAAAGTCTCAAGAGTTACACTATTGCCTTTTCACGTAAGAATGTGAACAAAAAGTCCCTTGTGATTTCTCTTTTCTGTTTACCTTTTCATGCTTCTCTTGATTCTTGTGCTAGAAAGTGAAATTTTCTTTGCAGGTCTGGTCTTTTCATCAAGAATCCTTGCAAGTCTTCTACATCATTGAATGACCATTTTCCTCTGAAGCATTATGCACAGCTTTTCTGGGTAGGTGATTCTTGGTTTTAATTCTAGTTTCTTTGACTTCTGGAATATCCTATTTCAAGGGCTTCGATCCCTTAATGTAGAAGCTCCCAGATCCTGTGTTATTCTGATTGTATTTCCACAGTACTCAAATTGTTTCTTTCTAGCTGCTTGTAATATTTTCTTCTTGATCTGGGAATGCTGCAATTTGGCTACAATGTTCCTAGGAGGTTCTCTTTTTGGATCTCTTTCAGGAGGTGATAGGTGGATTCTTTCAATATTTATTTTGCCCTCTAGTTCTAGAATATCAGGACAGTTTTCTTTGGTAATTTCATGAAAGATGATGTCTAGGCTCTTTCTCTGATCATGGCTTTCAGGTAGTCCCATAATTTTTAAATTGTCTCTCCTAGATCTATTTTCCAGGTCAGTTGTTTTTCCAATGGGATATTTCACATTATCTTCCATTTTTTCATTCTTTTGGTTTTGTTTTATGATTTTTAAAAGAATTATTTTGTTCAGTTAGCTTTTGACCCTCCTTTTCCATTTGGCTAATTCTGCTTTTTAATGCATTCTTCTCCTCACTGACTTTTTAAAACTCTTGTGCTAATTGAGTTAGCCTATTTTTAAAGGTGTTATTTTCTTCACCATTTTTTTTTTTGGTCTCCTTTAGCAAGATGTTGACTCTTTTTCATGATTTTCTTGCATCTCTCTCATTTCTCTTCCCATTTTTTCCTCCAACTCGCTTACTTCATTTTCAAAATCCCTTTTGAGCTCTTTCATGGCCTGAGACCATTGGATATTTGTTGTAGATGTTTGGGATATAGAAGCTTTGACTTTTGTGTCTTTCTCTGATGGTAAACATTGTTCTTCTTCATCCGAAAGAATGGGAGAAGATATCTGTTCACCAAGAAAGTAACTTTCTATAGTCTTATTTTTTCCCTTTTTTGGGCATTTTCCCAACCAGTTGCTTTGACTTTCTGGTCCTTTCTCAATAGTAGGGTGTACTCTAGGGATGTGTTAGATCTCAGTTCCTCCAAGGTGGCACAATCAAGCCTGTGCACTGGCTTGGGAGCAACAAGAAACTTTTGTGCCCAGAATCTGTGAGTTTCCTCTCCACAGCCACCTGGCCTCTAGGTCCACCAAGCCAGCACTGGGGACTGAGATTCAGATAAGCTGCTCAATTCCCCCAGGGGCTTTCGATGGGAGTAGGGCAGCCATTCAGTGTGAGACAAACATCAGTTGCTCAATTCCTTCAGGACCGTTAGGTGGGGGCGAGGCCGCCACACAGGGCTAAGGTAAGGATCAGCTGCTCAGTGTCCCCAGGGGCTTTACAATCCAACAATGCATGTGGTTTGCTGTGGGAACTGCTGCCACCCAATATGGCCTCTGCTGCCACCTGAGGCCAGAGCTATGGGAAGACCTTGCCCCCTTTTTGGCCAGCTGAAAAAACTTTCTCATTGATCTTTGACAGGTGTGAGTTGAGGGATCTGCAACCCGTAGCTACTGCCGCTGGGGATTCCCCCGTCGAGACTTACTGGGGTTCTCCTCCTGGCACCATGCTGCGGCCAAGGCTGAGCTGGGTTCTGCTCCTTGTCTGGTATGACAGACCTTTCCCGGTGGCCTTTCAGGTCACCGTGGGCTGGAAACCTCCTCCACTCCATTGTTCTGTGGCTTCTGTTGCTCTAGAATTTGTTGAGAGTCTTTCTTTACAGGTATTTAATGGGCTGTGGGGGAAGAACTAATGTACGTGTGTCTTTCTACTCTGCCATCTTCGAAAAAGCTTTTTCAATGGAAGAGAAAGTGGAGGAGATGATAGGAAAAAAAGTGAAGCTTACCCTCTTCACATTTCACCTAAGGAGGGAATAACATACTCACTCAATTTGATATGAAATTCTATTTTACTATACAAGAAAGTAGGGAAGAAGTGGACAAGTGGGGTGGGGTGACAGAAGGGAGGGCAAATGGGAAGGGGGATTAATTAGAAGTAAACACTTTTGGGGAGGGACAAAGTCAGAACGGAGAATAGAATAAATGGGGGGCAGGACAGAATGGAGGGAAATGCAGTTGTTCTTACACAATATGACTATTATGGAAGTCTATTGCAAAACTACACACATATAGCCTATATTGAATTGCTAGTTTTCTCACTAGGGATGGGTGGGGAGGGAGGAAGGGAGAGAAGTTGGAACTGAAAGTTTTAGAAATGAATGTTGAGAATTGTTTTTGCATACAACTGGGAAATAAGAAATACTGGTAATGCAGCAGAGAAATCTATTTTGACCTACAAGAAAAGAGAGAAGATGGGGATAAGGGACGGGTGGCAGTGTGATAGAAGGGAGGGCTTAATGAGGGAAGGGGTAATCAGAATGCACGGTGTCTTGAGGTTGGGAGAGGGAAGAGATAGGGAGAAAATTTGGAACTCAAAATTTTGTGGAAATGGATGTTGAAAAATAAAAATAAAAAAAATAACCATTAAAAAGCAGAAGGGAATGTAATAAGGCTTTCTTTATCATTATAAAAAAAAAGAAGGCTTTGACCACCTACTCCTGGGAAGTCTTGATAAGGTCAAATTGCCTTTTATCCAATTCTGAATTAGCACCCTCACTTTTGAGACTTGGAGTTTGATTTCAGTCATAATTTCAATTCTAACTTATAGAATTAATTTTCAGAAATTATATTCAAATCACCTATGATGAGGACTTGCAGTGAGAGGAGGAGCTAGACACCATGTAGGATGATGACTTACACTCATTATGCTTAACATGAAGAGCTGCTTAATGTCAAGATCATCTGGCTAAGATGGACATTAAGTAAAACCATATAAAATACTAAGGAATTTCTTGTCCTGTACCTTATTTGCCAACTTCTCTCCCTCTCTCCCTACTCTTTCTCACTGAGAAGGCAAGTGATTAAATATCAGCTATATAGGTGTAGTTTTGCAAAAGACTTCCATAATAATCAGGTTGTGTAATACTACCTATATTGCCTTCTATCCTACCCTGTCCTCCCCCTTTTTATCCTCTCATTTGACCTTGTCCCTTCCCAAAAGTGATTACTTCTAGTTACTGCCTTCTCCCATTTTCCCTCCCTCCTATCATCCCCCTCACATCAGTTGTCCTCTCCTCCCCTACTTTCCTGTAGTTCAAGATAGATTTTCATACCAAATTTAGTGAGCATGTTATTCCCTCCTTAAGCCATATGTGAAGAGAGTAAGCTTCATTTTTCCCCTCTCATCCCCATTTTTCCTCCATTGACAAGGATTTTTCTTATCTCTTTTATGAGTTATAGCTTGTCCCATTCCATTTCTCCCTTTCTCTTTCCTGTATTTTCTTCCCTCAGCCCTTGGTTTTTATTTTATTGATTTTTTTTATGGATATCATCTCTTCTTATTCAACTCAACCTGCATTCTCTGTCTATGCATGTGCATGCACGCGCACATGTGTGTGTGTATGTGTGTGTGTGTATGTAATCCCTCCACATACCCAAATACTGAGAAAAGCCTCAAGAGTTACAAATATTATCTTTCCATGTAGGAATGCAAACAGTTCAGCTTTAGAATGTCCTTTATGATTTCTTTTTCCTGTTTACCTTCTCATGCTTCTCTTGATTCTTGTGTTTGAAAGCCAAATTTTCTGTACTGTTCTGGTCTTTTCATTATGAATAATTGAAAGTCCTCTAGAATTCCCTTGAAGAATTATACTCAGTTTTACTGGGTAGGTGATTCTTGGTTTTAATCCCAGTTTCTTTGACTTCTGGAATATCCTATTCCAAACCCTTCCATCCCTTAAAGTAGAAGATGCCAGATTCTGTGTTATCCTGATTGTATTTCCACAATACTCGAATTGTTTCTTTCTAGCTGCTTGTAGTATTTTCTCCTTGACCTGGGAACTCTGAAATTTGACCACAATATTCCTAGGAGTTTCTCTGTTTGGGTCTCTTTCAGGAAGTGATAGGTGGATTTTTTCAGTATTTATTTTGCCCTCTGGTTCTAGAATATCAGGGTAGTTTTCCTTGATAATTTCATGGAAGATAATATCTAGGCTCTTTTTTTTGATCATGGCTTTCAGGTAGTCCCATAATTTTTAAATTGTCTCTCCTGGATCTATTTTCAAGGTCAGTTGTTTTTCCTATGAGAGATGTTTCACATTATCTTCTATGTTTTCAAACTTTTGGTTTTATTTTCTAAGTGCTTGGTTTATCTCATAGGCATTAGCTTCCTTGAACTTGATTCTCTTTTTTAAAGAACTATTTTGTTCAGTGAGCTTTTGAACTTCCTTTTCCATTTGGCTGATTCTGCTTCCTAAAGCCTTCTTTTCCTCATTGACTTTTTGGACCTCTTCTGCCATTTGGGTTATTCCATTTTTAAAGGTGTTATTTTCTTTAGCATTTTTTTGGGTGTCCTTTAGCAAGCTGTTGACTCTCTTTTCATGATTTTCTTGCATCACACTAATTTCTCTTCTCAATTTTTCCTCCACCTCTCTTGCTTGATTTTCAAAATCCTTTTTGAGCTCTTCCATGGCCTGAGACCATAGCATCGTTTACTGGAGGTTTTAGATGTTGCAGCCTTGATTTCGATGTCTTCCTCTGATGGAATGCTTTCTTCCTCCTCATCCAAAAGGATGGAAGAAAATACCTTTTAATGAAGGAAGTAATCATCTGTAGTCATTTTTTATCCTTTTTTTGGGCATTTTCTCAGCCAGTTACTTGACTTTTGATTCCTTTGTCAAGTGGAGGGTATATCACCCTATGCTTCAGAGGTTTTGTGCAGCTGTTCTCTGAGATATCTCTAGGGACCTTTAAGTTCCCAGATCTGGTCTGTGACCGACCATAAGCACTTTTCTCTGCCTTGGAAATGTGAGTTGGGTTCCCTCTCCACAGGCATCACGAGCTCTACAACTCCAGCACTAATCCTTATCCCTACTCCAGGACTACCACTCAGGGCTGAGACCCAGATCATTTTTTTTGACTCCTCCAAGTTTGTAGGCCAAGGGCTCCCAAATTGGGTGTTGCTGCCACCCTGGGGCTGGGGCTGGGCTCAGACCACACTCCTCTCTCACTCAGGTGAAAGAACTTTCTTAGTGACCTTTGAAACTGTCTTTGTCGTTTGTTGGTTGAGAAATATGGGAAGCGCAGCTACTTCCCATGATTCCATGCCCTGAAGCCTTCTCAGGTTCTATCTATGCTGTGCCACATGACCAAGGCTGAGTTGTGCTCTGCTCTGACTCCTGAGTGATGGACCCTTCCTGTTGGTCTTCCAGGCTCTCTTGGGCTGGAAATCTATTTCACTCTGTAATTGTGTGGCTTTTGCTGCTCTAGAATTTGTTTAGAGTCAGATTTTACTGGTATTTTACGGGTTATGGGGGGAAGAGTTAGAGCAAGTTCATCTTTCTTCTCTGCCATCTTGGATCCACCCACCTGTATCTCTCTTTTTTAAAGTTTATTAAAAGTTTGAGGGTATTTTAAAACCTTTACCAAAAGAATTAAGCAGTTTTAAAATTCCTTGTTAAATAAGGACACTATTAAAAAGGTAGTTTAAAATTGGAGTTATATTTTCTATTACTAATTTGTAGCTGGCATGGCCAAGTATAGAAAGAAAACAATGTTCTCAGCAGGATTAGACTGGGTGTTTCCACAGATAAGTTTTTTCACTGGTAAATAGCTGCTTTTCTAAATATGGTCAATAACAAGTATCAACAAATTTATTTTTCTTGAATCCTTACTTTAATCAAATAAATCAATAATTTTCACAAAAATATATTGCTATAGAAATATTACACTGAAGAGGATTTTTATTACTTTAGAATGAAGTTAATTTTCTTAGCATCGAACTTGATATCAATGAACACATTTTTTTTTTTGCTGGTTTTATTAGGTCAGGATTCCATATGCCGTATGACTTTTGATTAACGAGGGATAAAAAATTATTTATTCTTAGAGTAGGTTCATAATATGTATCTCTGTGTATAAAACAATTGAACATTGCCTCCAGGGTGCTTCTTTTTAACTTAGAAAGATTGCCTGATGAGTAGCTGAGACTGGTTATTCCCTGAATTATAGGCATCTGATTAAATGATTCAACAAATATTTATTGTGTCTCTGCCATGCATTTAATATGTGTTTATTAAGTGCCGGTGTGTCAGGCTGTTATATACCTATTGTAAACTGTGCTGTTAGGTACCTACTATAAGGAAAAGCCCTGAGCTCTTTGCAGTTATATTGAAACACTATAGATGAGGAAACACACACATTTTGGTCACATCCAGTCCATTAGTACTCATAGAAAGTTATCCTTAGCCACTCAGGTTCTAAGAAATGTCCTATTCTGGTTGTTACTTTTTTAGTGCCTTTGTGCACAACAGCACAGTAAAAAATTAGGGATCAACAGATTTTTATTCTTTTAGGCAAATACAACAATATATTTTGTGATTAAAAAAATTCACGCAGATCCAAAGCCTTTTCTTGTTAAGGCTAAGATGGTTTTCCTCCCGTTAGGATAGAGATATAAATTGGCTATGGAGACAAACAGGTCGTTTTTTAAAACAAAATACACTTTGCAGCCGCACGTGAGCTGCTTTTCTGATCCCAGGGATAGAGGCAGGAGGAAAGGGTGGCTATGTGTCAAAAAGGTTTCTGTAGTAGAAAACAATACTTATTTACTCATGAAAATATTATTGGTAGCATTCTCACACGCAATGTAAACAAAATTTTAAATCAGTGGTGTTCTCTCAGAAAATACAAGCAAAGTTCTAAGAAAAGTGGTTTAGTATTTGTTACTCAGTACTTTAACTATGGTTAACTATGGGAGAGGTGAATTACCTTTGGAATATACTTTAAATTAAGTGTTTTAAGTTTGAGTGAATTTGGTTTACACAATAAGAAAATTTCTTTTTAATTTACTCATAGGGACTGTGGTTGTCATGTGGCTCTGGGTTTTTCTTTATTGTAATCCTTATAGACTATTCTCTTCTGGGGATTATGGGCCAGGACTAACGTTGTAGAGTGGTTTTCCTACAATTTTGGGACTACTTTCATTCAATGCTTGGACCTGTGAACATCAAAAAACCTACTGAAGAAGATGAAGGACTCTCTGAAAGACTTTGACTCAAGTACATATATTATAAAATGTATAAAATAGTGCAACTAAAATGAAAGGAAGCAATATTTGAAATTTATCTCATCTGTCTTTAAGCTTAAATATAATGTCTGTAGCATTTAGGAGTAATTTAAGAAGTACAGAACTTCAGACCTATATTTATCATTTATCCTACTATGTTCTATTTTTTCATATGCTGTCATTCAGGGATCTTTGCTGAAATTAAAACCATGGTGTAATTGAAAAATGTTGAATTGTCAGATTAACCCAAATTTTTGTTGGTTGTATTTACTGTATTGTTTTGTCAAATTTAGGTGGCTTAGCACCTTCTTAGCAAGAATACCTGATGAGAAATAGGAAATTCCCTAAATTTGTCCTCACTCCCACTCCACCTCCCCAACTTATCTCTGTCACTTGCCCTGGGTGTGAAAATTTCTCGTTAGTTACTCAGAAAAACCTTCAGTGATCCCCTGTAGCCTCTGAATTAAAATAAAAACTGGTCTTATTGCTTTATTCTTCCACCACTTCTTGCTACATGCTTGGGGAAACTATATTTTGTGTCTCTTTGGGAAAGAGAAAGGTAACTCAACCGTTTTGTTCTGTTTTGCCCCATTAGGTAGTAAAGAAAGTCCATTCTCTTTCCAGGTTAAATTAGTTCAGACTGTGAACTGAGAGAAGTAACATGTCCTAGTGAATAAAAGGTCAGCTTTGGGGTCCAGAGCTCACAGAGCTGGGAGGAACTTTAGAATCCATTCAGTTTAACTGCTTCATTTTATAGATGAGGTAATTGAGACTCAGTCATGTTCAATGAGACCTAAAGGCACAACAGTCATGTCCAAGGTAGTTATTCACCCCAGGACTCCTGACTCCAGAGCTAGTGTTGTGTCCACTCTACCATGCTAGAGACCATCTGAGTCGTTGACAAAATCATCGTTTGAAGTACCCTTCTCCCAAAAAATCCTTTGACATACTTTAACAGAGTCAGATACAAAGGAATTCTAATTCTGTGACTTGTTATTAAGAAACAGATTTCGTCGTGCTATGCCTGGTGGTTTGGGGTTTATTTTTTTCAGGTCCAGTGTAAACTTGCACTGTGGAAGAACTTGTTGCAATTTGAGAATAGCCCACAGTTTCTTGTCTGTAGCTTTCGTCTCCTTGGTTGCCCCTTGCCCATGAAACACTAGCTTTTGCTTCCTCCTGTTTATCTTCTAATTACAATTAAGTCCAATATTTTACAAGTCCTCTAAGGAGACTGCTTCCTCTGGAAATTCTGACATAAAGAATCCTATGTGCAGTAGAGCACTAATGGTGAAAAGCACAATTCCACTTCATGAATATCTATGTTATTATTACTCTCGTATTAAACATGGACGTGAATATACTACTGATGGCAGAGCACAGGTCTTTTAAACTTTGAGATGTTTCTCTGCAGATTGTAGTGTAACTTTGGAATTTGTTTACAAAATTTCCAAGAATCCATTTCTTGCAAGGTATACCTCATGCCACTAAGAATGGTGTTTGGACCCTTGGAAGAGAGAAAGAAAACAAGTATTTATCAATTATCTACTGTTTGCCAGGTAGAATGCTAGGTATTTTAAAAATATTATCCATCTCATTCTGTCATCACAAGAACTTTGTGAGGTAGATGCCATTAACCTCATTTTACAGTTCATGAAACTGAGGCAGCTAGATATTAAGTGACTTGTGTAAGATCATACGGGTAGCAACTCAGTGAGGTGGGATTTGAACTCAAGTCTTTCTGACTCCAGATCACTGGTCTCTATCCACTGCAATACCCAGGTACTATAGGGGAAATATTGCCCTCCAGCAAGAATAGAAAAAGGGTTGGAGCATCTGAGGAGGGAGAAAGGGAGGAGAGAATAGCCATCACTGATATGATAAAAATCTTTGCCTGGGATTTTTATTGATGGGGGTGAGAGGGAAGAAACATGGAATAAGAAAAGAATTCATGAAAGTAAAAAAGTAGAACAGATAAAATCAAAATTACATGAAATGTATTGTATTATAAATCACGATGCAGTGAATACCTGCCAAGTACAACCTCATAAATTACATTTGGCAGAATGCTGTTTCTCCTAGATTTCTGTTAGAATGTTAAATTTTTTTGTGATTTTTGTCACGAGGTCTTCTTTATTTTAAGATTATGAGAAATATGACTATTTAAAAATTAATTTTGGGCAAAATATATATAGACCATCTAATCTTTTGTTAAAAATAATAATAATTTTAATATGTTTCTCTATATATATCTTTTATCACCATACAACAAAATCATATTGCAAATTCAATACACCAAAGCCCATCTGTGATCTATATAGATATAATTACAAAACATTCTTTAAAGAAGTAAAGAATAGCATAAGTAGTTAGAGAGATAAAAAATTGTTCACAACTGAGTTGTCCCAATACAATAAAAATGACAAGGCTACTGAAATTATTTTATAGATTTGGTGTTATACCACTCAACTCTCAAGGACATATGTACAGAGCTAGACAAAATGAAAACAAAATTTATTTGGACTAATCAAAGGTCTAGAAAATCTAGGAAAAGGGGGAAAGAAAACATGTAAGAATGAAGCAGGACTAACACTTCCATATCTCAGAAACGTAAAACGTAAAATGAAGCTCTTACTAGGAAATATGGCAAGGAGATTTTATTGACCAATAAAGATGAAAAAAACTATTTGGTAGTGATTAAAAATCAGGAAATAGAACAACGCGACAAGGAAGAATCTATCACAAATAATAGAACTCAGGAACTCAGTATTCGGTAAACCTGAAAACATAAATTACCTGACAAAGATTTCCCTCTTTGACAAGAATTGATGGGAAAACTAGAAAGTGGTCTGCCAGATAGCTATTAGATTTTGGCCAGTATATTATGTCATATCCCATACATTCCATTATACCATATACCATACATTCAAAATGGATATGTGACCTGAATAGAGATAAAAACCATACCATAGCTAACTACATAAAAACCATGTCTTTTTTAAATTGCATGTATGACCAATCTCTGGAACGGTTACCATGTCTCTTGTATCTTGTTTTAGTAACTCTTCAATCGTTACTGACTCGAGTTTTTCCACAGTGTTTGCTTTATTCGTTTGTGACTGCTTCCATATGGGTAGCCAACCTATGACACAGTTGATAGGTGGTGGGTGGTATTAACACTTTCTATCCAATTCATGCGTTGTTCTTGACCATTTCCCTTTTCCTTGACTAATTCTTCTTCTACCTTTGTCCATGTTTAGTCATAGGCACTAGTTGGCTCTATAGCTGACACTTAGAACTAGAAAGATGGGATGGAAGCCTCTGGTAACACTTCAGCATTTGATTACAATAGCAAACAGTGAGAAAGTTTAAATGAATCCTGGATTCAAATTCCTTGGATATAGAAATACAGAAAGCTGCTATGCCTTCCAAAGCAGTTACATAATGTTACATAAATGGGAATCATTGCAACTATTGTTGACTACCATTTGATTTTCCACAACCGTGGAATCGCCCTCCCTCCAATGGAGAGTCCTTTGTCACCCTTTCTCACTAACTCAGTACATCAAACACTCACACCCATCTACAGAGGAGCCTCTATAGATGTTACCCTTCTAAGGCTGCAAGTGCCCTAAGAACTCTTGCCCTCTGAAAAGCTGGCTGAAGGGGTATTGGCCATATTGCTACCTTCCCCCCATGTCCTCCCCATCTTCTGGCACTCTCTCCATTCCTGGCTCCTACCCTGAGATTCTGGGAAACCAGCCTCTGGGCTCTTCCTCACACTTCCAGACTCCAAGCACTTGCCCCAGCTGAGTCCTGGCCATGGAATGCCCTGCCCTCAAATTCCAGGACCATCCCTCAGCAGCTCCTCTCCTCCTGAGGCCACCTGTCGTCTCTCCAATGGCAGGTACACAATAGGCGCTTCTTCAAGGCAGTAACTCAGGAGTGTTCCTCCCTCCCTGGCCCGCCTTGTCCTCACCAGCCTGCAGAGAATGTGACTCTGGGTCCCATAAGGCAGTGAGCGCAGGGCTGTATGCACGGGCCTCGTCCCGGGTTTCACCCCCTTCTTCTCTGTGCTTTGGGGATCCCAGGTCAAGGGGCTGTGTTGTGTGTGGCAGGAGGGGGGTCCTTCCTGTTGGGGGTGGGGTCCTCTTCTCCTCCCCTCCCCCAACCCCCCTCCTCCTCCCCCTCCTCTCTTCTCTTCTCCCCCTGTCCATCTCCTTGTCCCCATCTCTTCATCCTCTTTCCCCCTCCTCTCCTCTTCCCCCCACCCCGCTCCTCCTCCCCCTCCTCTCTTTTCTCCTCCCCCCTCTCCTCCTCCCCCTCCCCATCTCTTCATCCTCTTTCCCCCTCCTCTCCTCTTCCCCTCCCCCCCTCCTCTCTTCTCTCCTCCCCTCTCTTCTCCTCCCCCTCCCCATCTCTTCATCCTCTTTCCCCCTCCTCTCCTCTTCCCCCCACACCCCTCCTCTCTTTTCTCCACTCCCCTCATCTCCTCCCCCACCCCATCTTTTCATCCTCTTTCCCCCTCCTCTCCTCTTCCCCTCCCCTCCCCCTTTACTCTTTCCGTTAGCACAAGGCCTGCCCCCTGTCCCGGAAGAAGAACTACTGGAGCACACAAGGAGGAACTTTTTCCCTCCTGGAAATGCTCCAGGCGGCAGGGGCGGGGCTTCTGGCAGGTTCCGGGGCGGGGTTTCCTGTTGGTTGGAAGGCAGCGGCAACAGATTTGGAACGTCCCTGCGAGAAGACGCTTGCGACCCTCGTGTGGTCGTGGGTGGAGGCCGGAGGCTGTAGGAAGTGAGTGTGTGCCTAGGACCCAGAGTGGAGGAGGGAGCAGGGTCTTCCGGGGTGGTCCCCCGAGCAGGGAGCGTCGAGGGGAGGGGGGGGCATCATCCTCCATTTGTACAGACTGGGAGTGGTAGGTGTGGGCCTCTCCATCCGGGCCCCTGGGGCTCCAGCTTCCAGGCTGTGCCAGCTCCACCCCTTCTTCTCCCTGCTTTGGTCCTGGGGCTGTGTTGTGCTTGGGAGGAGGGGGCTCCTCTCTGCCTCCTTCCCCCTCCGCCTCCTCTCCTCCTCAGTCCCCTGCCTTTCCTCCCCTTCCTCTGCCTACTCCTCACCTCGTCCCCCCTCCTCCTCTGTTTTCCCGTGCCCCCTCCTGTCCTTCACCCTCCTCCTCTTTCCCCGCCCCCTCTCCCTCTCTCCCCCCTCCCCTCCCTACTCCTCCCCTCCTTTCCTCTCCTCTTATCCCTCTCCTCCTCCCCCTCCTCCCCCTCCCTCTCCTCTCTCCTCCCACTCCCTCTTTTCCCCCTCCCTCTCCTCTCCCCTCCCCCTCCCCCTCCTCTCCCCTCCCCCTCCCTCTTTTCCCTCTCCCCCCTCCCTCTCCCTCCACCATCCCTGATACTGAGGCTTCTTCTTAAGCAAACTCTTCTGAGAGGGTATGTGAAGTTGGAATTGTGAAATTGAGGGCATTTCTCACTCAGAATCGATCTGAAAACTACTCTTTTCACTTTATATCTATTCCAACTTTACTTAATCCAGACTTCAGTGGGATTTTGAGGGTTCACCACAGTGAAGATGTGGAAAGCAGCTTCCAGTGATTTTTTTGGTGTCTAGTCAGCCACCTGCTGTGGGTAGAGCCAATATTTAATTTCATGTCCAGCTGACATTTCAACTAATTAATGTGTTTTATCACAAACCAAGAGAAATCAAAATCTGTTCCTAGCAGGGTGGAGTTCATGTATCTGATTAGAGATTAACAGGATGTTTCTATGCTTCCTATTTTTCATAGCACCAAGGGAAGTTTTATGTTAAATTCCATTTTCAGATAAAATCTTCACCATGGATGCCAATTAAGGAGGCTCTGTTTATCGCTTTGATTACAATACACTTCTTGAGGAGTGGAGCCACGATGGTGCAGTAAAGGCAGGGTCTGAGTTCTCCCCAATTCCCCTACAAACAAGTTTAAAATAATGCCTTAAAACAAATTCGGTAAAACAGGGTTTGTGAAAAATTTTTCCAGCCCAAGACAACTTAAAGGGTTAGCAGGAAAAATGTGTGTCTGGTGGGAGTGCCTAGCAGCCAGCCTGGTCACAAGGACATTGCAGGGCACTTTTGGCTGACACTGGGTGCATTATGGGAGCACCACTGTTGGTTAGATTGGGTTAAAGGAGCTTCCTGCCTCCTGACTGCCACTTAGATAAGCCTCTTGAGGAGGAGAAGGGTGTGTGTGTGTGGCGGGGGGGCTGGATTCAAGAGAAGAGGAGTCGTGGCTCCATCGCTGGATCCTCAGACCCCATGCCAGCTGCCCTGTAGTCTAACCCTAACCCTAACTCTAAATTGGTGCTGAGCCAGCCCTATCTCCCCCCTCCCCTGGCTCCAGGCTTCCACTCCTTCCCTTTCCACTGGGCTTCTGCCCTAACACTGCCCTTCAGTTGTGAAAGGGAGGTCTCAATTACTAAAATACTTCAGCACTTGACAACTGGAGCTTTCAGGAGCTTCTTCCATGGGCTAACATTTAATGACCTTGCCCAAAGAGAAAGTCCAAAGGCTCATATTTCATAATATGATTTCATATTATGATATATTATTATACAATAGTATTATTATTATATATAATAATATATAATTAATAATATTTGTATATAAATATACACTATATTAAATATTAATGTTAGTTAAATATTTAATCAATTGATTGATAATTAATTGAATATTTATATATAATATATTATGATTATATAATCATATATGATAATATGATTTCATAATATGAAAGTTCTTCAAAGAACCTCATAGAAAAGGAGAATTTAATCTATAGAAATGGAGCAAAGAGGGTGCTTTGTACTATTCTCAAAAAGTACTTTATTTTTCATTTTCAAGTAAAATATACACAATATGTAGCGGTTTTTTAATATTGTAAGCATACTCTCTGACAACTTAATTCATTATTTCACAGCATCCAGGTCAGAAGAGGAGTTAATTTTCTAAGGATACAATTGCTTCACCCATTAGAAATCCATCATGGCAGGTAGGTGGTGAGAGGGGCCTGAGGTCAGGAACTCATTTGAGATACTTCTTAGCTGCATGACTAAATTGTGCTTGGGAGGAGGGGACTCCTCCCTGCCGGTGGCGGGGCCCTTCTTTCCTCCCTCCCTCCTTCCCCCTCCGCCTCCTCTCCTCCTCCGTCCCCCTGCCTCTCCTCCCCTTCCTGTGCCCACTCCTCACCTCGTCCCCCCTCCCCCTCCCTCCTTCCTTTCAGCAGGTCACTGAACCCTGTTTGCCTCATTTTTCTCATCTCTAAAATGAAGTGAAGAAGGAAACGTCAATCCACTCCAGGATCTCTTCCAAGAAGAGCCCAAATTGAATCAGATAGAGTCGGATGTGACTGAAAACGACTGAACACTAGAGATCATTTTTCAGATGAACAGCATTCCTTATGCAATAATTTCCCCAAAATCCCAATGTGAGAAAAATTGGAAGCATAAAATTTCTTACTTGAAATTATTTTTAGTTTTCAACATTCATTTTTATAAGATTTCGAGTTCTAAATTACACGCCCTCTTTCCACTTCCCCCGGCCTTTGAGAGCCAGTGATCTGCTATAGGCTATACCTGTATGATCATATTAAACATTTTCACATTAGTCACGTTCTGAAAGAAGAATCAGAAGAACAGGGAAAAACCATAAGAAAGAAAAGCAAAAAAGAAAATCATCTGTTTTGATCTGCATTCAGACTCCATCGTTTTTTCTTTAGATATGGGTGAATTTTTCTTCTTGAGTTTTTGGAGTTGTGTTAGATCATCAAAGTTGGTCACAGAACAATGTTGCTGTTACCAGCTACAATGCTCTCCAGGTTCTGCTCACTTCATTCACCATTAGTTCATGCAGGTCTTTTCAGGCTTTTTGGAAATCAGCCAGCTCACCATTTCTTTTGGAACAGTAGTATTACATTACATTGTGTCTCAGTAAGCACCCTCACATATACAGGAGGGTCTGCTATCACAGGTTCTTAGATCTGCATTTATAAAAAGAAAGGCAACTTTTGAGTTTTTGAGGATTAGCAATCACTTTAATGACATTCAACATACAGGGACCAACAGACAGGCTTCCAATTGTCTAACCATTACATACATACATAGCTACCAGAGAGGGAAGTACCAACTTTTGGGTTTTCAAAGCCAAGGGTCTGTTAAGCCACTTCCCAGAGTCTCATCTGCAACACAGATCATTCAAAACTAAGCTCCAAAGTAAAACCTCCCCTCAGAGAATATATGCTCTTTTCAGAGCTAGAGGGCATGGTCCCTGCTGACCCAGCACTTCCTTAGCAATCAGAAAAAGGTATGGCCCTTCACAGGAAACAAGCCTCCCCTAATCAAGCCTCCCTCAATACACCTGCGACCTATCAGTGGGTGGGGAAGATTTTTAACTCGCATTACACATTCATCAACCACAACTTGTTCACTCATTCCTCAATTAATGGGCATCCCCTCAATTTCCAATTTTTTGCCACCACAAAAAGAGGTGATATAAATATTTTTGTATGTGTGGGTCCTTTTCTATTTTTCAATCAGTGCACCTCTCCCCCAACAGTATATTAGTGTTCCAGTTTTCCCACATCTTCAACATTTATCATTTTCCTCTTTTGTCATGTTAAGTGGGATGTTGTTTGTGTATTGTTTTAATTTGCATTTCTTAAATTTCTTTGACTGAAAACTGACGGTGGAAGTGTATCAGACAGTATTCCCTATTTAAAACATGGAACAACATTGCCTGTCAAATGAACTCAGTTTGGCTGAATGCATGTCTGCATTATCTCACATAGGAAAATCACTTCATCCATCTGTTCCTTTGACACGAGACTGACTGCATTCAGAGTAGAGTGAAGCCATTCTGATCCAATTACATGTGATTCTGATTCTTACACCTCCAACGCCATTCCTAATGGTGAATTTTAAGTCTATGTTGCATTAAGGTCAGATCTGAGGCTTAAAGATCCAATGATCCAATGATCCAGTGGGAGAGCACACTCTCATTTAGATGAGGAGAGTTTGCCTCTGATCAATCTGCACTGACAGTGATCAATGGGCTCAAGAATCCCAACTTCCCACCCCTTTGAGTTCATCTGGGGCCCAAGTGCAATCCTGGCAGTCTGCTCACAGGGAGGCATGGGAGTGGGGAGAGACAGGCTTGGAGAGGGGGAAATTGTAAGGGAAGGACAGGGAGGGCATTTACCCCCTGGGTCCTTCTCTCTCCCCAGGTCAGTCTGCAGAGGACCAAGGCCTGGCCCAAGCAGGGAACCTGGAGCCAGAGGGAATGGCTGCTGGGAGCTGCAGACCCCCACCTCAGGTGAGTGCTGTCCCTCCACAGTGTCACAGTGCAATACCAGCTTCCTCCTCACTCTTTCTCTCATTCTCTCTGCTTAAGCTCATTAGTTAAAGAAAAACTCTGTTCTCAGTACTCTCTTTACACATTATCTTAGCATTTCCTGCAAGATTCAGATCCTTGAAAAGCTCTTTAACAATTAAGATAGTCTTGTCTTACACTCTCCCCCTTCCCAGGCAGTAAGTCTCCCACATCTGGGTCCTCATCAGCTATCTCAGGTTGCATCCAAGACCCATCAATTTACCAAAACATGCCCTAGAGACAGAGGGAGTGGCCTTCATGGGACATAGAGTCTATGTCTGCCTTCTTTGACATAACCAATGATGATCCCTCATCCCTGTAATGGTAACCAATAATTGAATTTCTGTTCTTTCTTGTGTGCTTGTAGAAATGAACTGTACTTTCTATTAGGAGTCCATGGGCCAGAGCAGGGCCTTTTGATCCATCCTTTATTATCAGACTACTTGATTTAGTTATTTTTTTCTCTTTTGTTCATTAAAAGGGCCATTCCTTGACTACTTCTTAAAAAGGCCTGTTCACTCAACGGATGTTACCTCCCTCTAAGTGAGTACTTGAAAAGGCCAGTCTAAAAAGCCCAAGGTCTCCCATTGCATCCTGGGCCATCTCTAGTCATCCTGATGAATATCTGGTCACTGGACCCAGATGGCTCACGAGGACAAATGAGGCTAGTGACCTTGCACAGACCTCCCTCACTCAAAACACAGTCAAGAGAAAGACATGTCACCATTTCTCTGATGTCATGGTGTTTTTCAAAAGCAAAGGAGGAACACAACAACAAACCTGCCCCTGTTAATGAATGTTATCTGGCTGGGAGAAATGCCTCAGTTTATGTTTTTGTAAAATTTCCTGTGACATTAGTATAGCATTAAAAGTATAAATTATTTTGGGTAATAGTGTCATTTTTATTATAGTGACACTGAATATTCTCCCATCCGTTTACGCTGACCTTCATTTCTTTAAGGATTCCTTTGTAGTTGAATCTGTGCAACTCTTTTTGGGTGCTTTGGAATATTGTATGACTATTTTGTTTATTTGGAATGCGATTTTTCCTTCTTGCAGAGAAGTGATTATTAATAACCGATGATTTGGGGAGATCCACCCCTCTCCCTTTATCTAAAGTCCTGATTTTTAAAATGTTCACTTTCTTGAAGGACTTTGCTGATAATGAGATTGGACGTACTTTCTTGTTCAAGACCCTGCCCAGGTCTTGTGGGGAGTAGCCATTACATTCTACTCTGGCTTGGGTGGGACACACATTCTCTGAACAGAGTATAGATAGAGATAGCTGCACATTGTCATATTCTTTCTCTCATTAATGGTTAACCGATGAGAATTGATTGCCACTCTTCTCCCAAAAGAATACATAAGCCCTCAGCCTCCGCACATGATTGTCTTTGATCTAAGAGAGATGGCCAAATGGCCACCTTTTTAGTAATAAACATGCTGGCCTTATTAATAAAATGATTACATTTGTGACCCAGAACGGGTTGGTTGTTGTCCTTCGTTCTCAAAGAGGACCAGAATGACATCACTATGCTAGATTAAAGTTTCAGTATATCTGACTGTGGCTGATCAGACAGAGCAATATGAGTTTGGAATGCTCTACCACAGGTTGGGCACAGATGGTCTGCTTGAACATTTGGGGTGAATACTCTGAACTTGTACATCCTCTCTTTCCTTTGAGCTGTTTCAATTCTGCTTTGCTCATGGATACAGCCCCCTTTCTGATACGGGCAAGCCATGCCAAGTGGTCCTGTGCCAGTGTCTCCCATGCCACACAATCAATTCCAAAATTCTTGAGAGAGACCTTGAGAGTGTCTTTGTATCACATCTTCTGACCATGTGAATGCTTGCCCCACGCAAGTTCTCCATAAAACAGTCTTTTTGGCAAGCATACACTTTGCATTCAAACCATGTGGCCAACCCATAGGAGTTGTGCTCTCTAAAGAATAGTTTGAATGCTTGGAAGTTTAGTTTGAGTGAGGACCTCAGTGTCTGATACCTTATCCTGCAGGTGATCTGCAGAATCTTCCTAAGACAATTCAAATGGAAGCAATTCAGTTTCCTGGCGTGGCACTGGTAGACTGTCCATGTTTCCCACATTGAAATGTTGATGATGATCCATGTAACCATGTAGTATTGTATTGTAAGCAAGTCATTGCACGCACATATTCCTGCCCATGAATACTGGACTTCCCCACACAGTGTGGGACACACTCACCTGCCAATACTTGCTTGTTAAGACCTGTTGGTGGACTTGACCACTGATGGCATATAGCTTACATTTTGTGTGTTTATTAGGAAAATGATGTAATCGTCATGATTTTAACTCTATTACGCAACAGATGAAACCTGTGTGAATGTTTTTTCAGAATTTTCTTCCCTTCTTTCCTTACGCTTCCACCACCCTCTTATTTTTATTCAATGTCCCCCAACTGCACCTGAAACTACTACCACCTCCCTGGATTATTCTAGCACACACCCGCCCCCCCAGGTGTGGTATTGTCCACTTTGGGAACCTATGGCTTTTTCTCATGGATTCCCCTTTTCCATTGTGCATCACTTTCAGAATAATGTGTATCCCTGCAGGTGGCAGAAGGAGCAAAGCTCTAGGGTAGGGAACATCTGCTGATCTCTGCCCTTTCTTGTTGACCTTTATTTTTCTTCTGCATCGTCCTGGAAATCTCAGCACTGTTTTCATGATCTACTAATCTTTCCAGTACTAGTTGCTCCAAAGGGTGGCAATTCCCTCCCATCCCAGGACAAGCAGACTTTTCAGGCACTAACCCTCCCCCCACCCCTCGCCCCCAGGGCTCAGTGTGAAGCCTTCATCTCCCTTCACCCATGACAATATTCACCAATGATGCCCCCTCCCACCCTATAGTAATGCCTCCCTCCTTTCTCCACCCTTTCAGTCGCTCTCCCTTCTTCCTCACCTGCTCCCCTGTATGTCCTTCTTTTTCTGAGACTACCTAAGGAGGTGAGAGGTCACCTCCATCCTACTGGTCCTGGATCCCTCTCTTGTCTTTGACACTGTTGATCACTCTCTTCTCCACGATACTCTCTTCTCTCTTATTTTTGGGGGCACCACTCTCTCCTGGTTCTCTTCCCCGTATATCTGGCCACTTTTCCTCTCTGTTTTGGCTATGACACGTCATCCCCAGAGTGACCTCAAGCCCTCAATGTAACCACAGATAACTCTTCTTCGCTTGACCGTCTCATACCACTCAGTCCAGTTCCGATACTAATGAATATCTCTTTAGAGCCCTCTTCACGTTTTTATCTAGATAAGACTTTATTTCAGCCTCTCAGGAAGCGAACTGTGTCTTGGACGTTATTCTCTTTTAAGGGATCATATAAAACTCTCCCCTTCTCCCCCAAATACTCACATTCTTTTAATAGAATTTCTTTTAGAACATATCATTTTTATCAGTTCCGATGAGGAAGAAATTTTGCATCACTCTGTCTTCTCCACAGATCCACTTCCCTCAGAGACAGAATATTTTCTCCCTGGTTCCATAGGAAGACACATTCCATAATAAGACATTTCTCAACTTTATTCCAACTGATCATATAAAATGCATTTCTCAAAGTTCAGTTGGGCTCTTGATGACTGTGATTTCAAGTGCTGAGTGACACTCAACCACGTTCGCTGGCCTTCATTCTCTTCCTGTAAATTGATGAGGGATGGATTATTTACCTCTGATGTGTCTTTCGGTTCTATATCCTATGAGTCTGGATGATTTAGGGGTTGGTGACATTCAAGGACGTGGCTGTGGACTTTACCCAGGAGGAGTGGGGCCTCTTGGATCCCGATCAGAAGGAACTGCACAAGGAAGTCATGCTGGAGAATGCCCAGAATCTGCTCTCCGTGGGTAAGGACACTTCCCCTGGTAACTCAGAGTCTGCAATAAAAGGGAATATCTTCATTCCCCGGTGTTCAGAGTCTGGAGCACTTATCAGTTATTAGAGAGAGAAAAGTGTACGTTTCCTGTGCCCAAGAGACAGAATCCTCCTGCCGCCTGGTTTTCCTATAGAAAGTCTGCATCGGGCGACAGGGAGCTGAGGGTTTCCTCTGTTGCTGTTGAAGTTGTCTCTTACTGATTCTAAGCAGCTTCAGGTCAAAAGCCCAATCAATGCGGAAGCATCTCAGATGTGGCCCTGATCTCAGATGGACTTGGATTTTGCTGCCAAATCACTGAAAACTGCTCAGACAGCTTTTCCTTGTAACCCCTTCCTCCCAGGGATGGATTGAGAATTTGGAGTAGTCTTCCTTTTCACAAACATCAGTTTGTAGGTTGAAGAGCCTAGTTGTGCCCAGTGTAGCAGGTTTGTCGTGAATCTTCCTTCCTCTTGCCTTAAACTTCCAGCACAGAGAGCAGAAAAGGAAGGGAAGGGAAGAAGCATTTATATTCACCCATTGTTTGCCAAGTGTAGAGCCAAATGCCAAGTAAAGAAATTTTGAATATTATGATACATTATTCTCATAATAACCTTCCAAGTTAGGTGATTTTATTATCCACTTCTGAGAGCTGAAGAAACTGCGGCAAACGGAGGTTAAGTGAGTTGTCCAGGGGCACCCAACTGGTAACTGCTGGAGGCTGGATTTAAACTTAGGTATTCCTGACTCCAGGTCCAGGGCTCTCTCCAGTGGGGTGCTTGGTTCTTGTGCTTGGACCCCAATTCTAAAATCACGTTTCTCTGTAGCCTCAAAACACCGTTTCAGGCAGTTTCTCCTCAGCCCAAGGACAGCTTACCCTGGGTCTCTTTACCTGATACAGTAGCCAGCTGCTTCTATAGAATTTATTAGCTTGAACCAGCTGTGTACTGGCTGAACTGGTTGTGTACTGTGTACTGGGTAATAAAGACATTTACTACTCACTGATGAATCCTGTGTGCCCTAGACTTAGACATACGTGTACTCCCTTGTGTTTATCTTGTCTAACACGACATTGATGGGGGCAACCTGGGTATTTCTCAGTCATCTCTGACTGTTAGTTGACTTAGTGATGTTTCAGACCTAAAACCACACCTACATGTAGCCACCACTTGGGCTATTTCCCGATGAACTCTGGGTAAAATATCTGCACAGTAGATACTAAAAGTGCATGTTCCTTTTAGAACTAACCACTCCTTAGCCACTCCCTAATCTCACCATGAATCATCTAAGTAACATGTTTGGCACATGTCTTATGATAGAGTATCCTATGTAAACTTGATTTTTACCCCATTAAGTTGACAGGTTCCCTACGAACTCTTACCTGCTGAAAAGCATAATACATCATTATCCCCTTGACCCCAAGAATGCTTGAGTCCGTGAATTCTTTTTTAGGTGGTCCCCACAGGGAACTCCAGTCTCATGTTCCTCTATCTCTCCAGCCCTCAGCATCTCCACTGCCTCTAATTTCTTGATAATGGAAACTATGGAATGAGTCCATCCTTCTACAAAGAAGGGACGCCAAGACCAACTTTTCTGATTCCAAATTGGTTCCACGATCTTCTCCCCTACCTCTTCCCAAAAGAAATGCTATGGCAAGTAACTACCCCATATTCCTTGCTTGCATACCCCTGCTATCGTTAGGAAGGACAGACTGGCAGAGAATCAGAATTTGGAACAACTAGAGTTTCTTGAGTTTGCCGGCAGGAGGCTGTCATCTGAAAAGGCAAATACTTTTAAGGTTTCACGGAGTGATGAACCAGGCAGGGGGGGCATGGCCAAAGAGGATTTGTCAGGGTCCCTGTTGCTCGCACTTGAGGCTGATTTGACAGAACTCTTTTTCTCCCTGTTGGGGTTAGGATTTTCTGCTAGAATGGAACACCTCAGGATTGGGGGGCAGGGGAGCTGAGAGTCTGGCTCAGAATATGTTGTACAAAAGGATAATGTAGCACATCCTGTTTTGAGTCACTTGCATTGCAAGCACTGATGTTTGAATGTAATGGAGTGAATCTCAGCATGGAGCACCTCTGGATGCACACCCTTTTCCCCAAAGAGAGCTAAATTACAACTTTCTCTCCATCCTCATCCCTCACTGATTCCGCATACCCAGGAGTTCCCAGAGAAGATGTGATCTCTTATTTTGAGGAAAGGGAAGCACCATGGAGGCTGGGCCAAGAAAGCCTGAAGAGCCACTGTCCAGGTAAATGAGGTAAAAGCCAGTATATGAGGGCTGTGATTACAAGTGGCTGATCTGTATTGCGGTGAAGCAAGTTCTAGATTTGGGAGCGGGAAGAGCTGTCTTGAAATTCTGTTTAAGATGTGTTTTAGCAGTGACTTCCTGGGCCAGTCACTGAAACATGGAGCCTCATTTTGCCCATCTGTCAAATGAGGGAGTTGGACCCCATGGGCTTTTTTAGCTCCATTCCAGTGATCAATCTACTATCCTCTAAGAAGTCATTGTATAGAATTCGAGGACATGGAATTCTCCTGAAAGTGAAAAAGGGGGTTAGGTTGCCCAATATGAGCTCTTTCTTAGATCTTCAAGTCAGCAAACATTTAAGCACCTGCTGCTACATGCCAGGCCTTGTGCTTAGCACTGGGGACAAAGAGATGCAAGGGACATCTCTGGCTCTCATGGAGTTCACAGGCTAGTGGGCAGATATCACTCCACTATGGACAGGATAAATTGGAGCTGGTCAAGAGAGGGAAGAACCTAACGTGATGGAGGCCTGGGAAAGGCTTATCATGGGAGGTGGGCTTCAGATGGTGCTCCGGGGAAGCTAGGATGAGCATTCTAGTTAAAAGAGAGTGTGAGGAAAACCCATGGAGTCAGGAAGTGGAGGGTCCTATCCACAGAACAGAAGGGAGGCCTGTATCCCTGGATTATAGCGTAGATGGAGGGCGGAAATGGGGTGAAAGAAGACTGGAAAAGTAGGAGAAGGGTTGGTGATAAAGTGCCTTAGGAGCCCTAGGGAGGATTTTCTTTTGGATTTTTTTGCTGGAGGTTGTTCAGGAGGTGGTGACATGGTCAGGTGAGAGCTTAAGGAAGATGAACTTGGTAATGGGGTGAAGGATTTATTGGACTTGTGGGAGACGAGGCAGCTGGACCAACCAGCAGGCACTTCAGCATCTCAGGTATGAGGTTACTGGGTCCTGAACCCAGACAGTGAGTGTTGGGAGAGAAGTGGGTGTATGTAAGAGAGGTCACGCAGGTGTAATCACAAGCCTTTGGAAGAGATTGAATGTGGGAGTGGGGAGTGTGAATATAGGAGTGAGAGAGTGCATGGCACTTCATTTATGAGCCTGTACTGTTGGAAGGATGCCTTGGATAGAATCAGGAAAATAGGAAGATGAGAGGGTCAGAGGAAAGAGAATGAGATTTGTTTGGATATGGTAGAAGGAGGACCAGGGGAGAGTAATGTTAATAAAACCTAGAGAACAGAGTATCAAGAAAAGGGGGGATCGACAGTGTCAGAGCCTCCAGAGAAGTCAAGAGCAGGGAGGATTAAGAAATGGCCATTGAATTTAGCAGGTTTGAGAGTACTGGTAATTTTGGAGAGAGGAGTGTTAGTTGAACAATGAAATTAGGAGCTAGACTACAAAGAGTTTCAAAGAAAGGAAGGGAAAGGTTCTGGAGGAATCAATTGTAAATGGCCAACTCAAGCTGTTTCACCATGAAATAAATGGAGAAAAACTATTGGACACCATCTCATGGGGCTGCATGGATCAAGTGAGAGTGTTTTAAGGTTAGAGACAAATGGGTTTATTTGTCACAATAGGAATGGAATCATTTGGATTGAGGGCACTGAACATTAATGATAAATTTGGGACACCAGAGGATGAAATATAATGAGGTCGAGGATGGGATGGAATTATTTGCACATATAAAGGGATTTAGCAAGCAGAAAGGTGACCTTTCCATCGTGAGGAGAAGGTAGTTCTTGGTAAATGTCCTTTTTTATTTTAAAAGTGAAATATGAGGCCAAGTTCTCAGGTTAGAAGTTGTGGATGGAGGAGTCCAGGTAGAAGCAAGCCGTTAGGGAGGAATGAAAAAATTTGTTAAAGTTGCTATGGCAAGTGGCATAGGGAGTCCGTTAGATGTCAAAGGCTTTCCTTGCCATACAAGGCCCAGTAGTGAGGGCCCAGCTGAGATGCTGTACCTACATTTGTACATTTGCAGTAGATCTAGGCAGCCTGCTTTCTTAATTTTCTCTCTCTTCATTCAGTAGTACATACCCAAAGTGGTGAAGGCTGCTGTTTTAGTTAGAAATAATCCAAGGCTGAGCTTTCCAAAGGCACCAGCCCAAGTCCTTTCCCTAATCTCTACAACTCAATCTCTGTCCCATACTTGGAGAATCATTGACCAGGTTCATGGAGATGACCACACCTCAGTTTAGGTAGATGGGCGGTAGAGACTCTCAGGTGTGAGATCCATTGTGTGAGATCCTTCAGGAGCCTAGAAAGAAGTCTCTATGATCTTCAGTGTTGGATCTGGTCCAGTTCCATCAGGGTTAAAATCTGACAAAGGTGACTACTTAAAGGTGATTGTGTGCAAGAAAGAGGCAGAAACATGACTTGAAACCCAAACTTGCCATTGCCAAATAGGAGAGAAACCAGAATGCCGTGATAGAGGTAGAGACTGGGGCCTGGTATCAGCCTTGGGCCTAGTCAGTCAGTAAACATTGATTGAACACCTTCTGTGTTCTAGTCCCTGTGATAAGCCTTGAAGATACAAAGAAAGGCAAAAGATGGTCCCTGGTGTCAAGGAACTCACACCTACTATACAAAAATGGAAACAGTTTGGGAAGGAACAGTAGATGATGAACTTCTCTCTTAGCTGATTCAGGGAAGGGAGATTATTTTGGAATGGAAATGCATGTAATTGAACAGGGAAATAAGGGAATACAAAGAATGAGGATAACAATGGTTGAAGTAGGAGAGCAGAATTGGGGAGAAAATAATGATAATCATAATGATAAAAACAATAGATGTGCCACATACTTTATAAATGTCACCTCATTAGATATTATTATGCTTATTTTACAGATGACGAACCTGAGGCAGACAGAGGTCCAGGGACACAGAACCAGCCAGTTTCGAGGCGAGATCTAAACAGTGCTCTTTCTGACTAGAGGATCATTGTTTGATTTTTAAACAGAATGCTGTGAAAATGTCCCCATACATATGAGATGGAAAATGGGAGAATTGAACAAACTGTCTTGCTGAGGGATGGAAATTCATTTTTTGTTCTTAGTTTCCTAACTGTTGAATAAAATGAATTGTTAGTTACTATATAAAAGATTTATTTTTCTACTAGCTCATGACAGGTAATTTATTAAATGATAAATGGACTTGATGATCAATTGAACATATTGCTTTATTTTTTTAAAAAGTGTTTATATATAAAACCGCCTTTGTAAGAATAGAATTTCTTTGACATAACTTCCTTTTTCTTAATCACTGGCAAAGTGACTACATTCTCCCTGAGACGTTACTGAATGACTAATCAGTGTTGCCAATCAATTTCTTCAAAAAGCTGCCAAATAAAATAGTAGCGTAAGTGGAAGAGAAGATCTAACCAAAAAACAACCTTCGTAATTTGAGATCAATTTGAGTGCCAATTTGACACCTGTTTTTAGAGAACAGTTGTGGGGGGTCCCTGAGGGTTTGACCTCTGTTGTGCATGCCTAGCAACCACGGTTTTCAAAGAGCTTGCTATCTCTGCTGCAAAAAATGTGAACCCCAAGGCGGAGCCAAGATGGCGGAGTGAAAGTAACGACTCACCTAAGCTCCTGGACAAATTCCTCTGGATACCTATGAAAGGAGAATCTGACGAACCTTTGGAGGTGCGGAATCCAGTGGGTGACAGACTTTGACGGATTTGGAGCCCAAGTTAGACTGGAAGGTCCACGGGAAGGATCTGTTCCGCGGGGGTGAGCCCTCAGCACACAGCGCAGCACGGTCAGTGCAGTGGGGCGGAAGGGACCTGAGAAGCCTGAGAGCAGCGGACGGAACCAGCGGAGCAGGAGACCAGCCAAACTGAGCCAGTGAGAGCCGCTGAGCGCCAGATATCAGCGCAGCAGCTCCTAAGACCTTCAGGCTGAAGATTAAACTTCGGTAAGTCACCTACTTGAACTTCCGGGAGCCAGGATGGCGGAGTGATCAGTTAAATGCTCTCTCCTCCCCCCTGATGTCCGTGAAAGAACCATAAAATATTTCCCCAGAAAAATCCTGGATCAGCGGGAACAGCAGAAGGGGGCAAATAGTCTCATAACACCAGAGGCTAGGAAAATGGCAAAGGGGGATTCTTCCTACTGTGGCAGAGGCGATCCGGAAGGACAGAGGACCCAGGGCAGAGAAAACTTGCACTGAGACCCAGGCAAGCCTCAGCGCTGAGAGAGGAGCCCCAGGAGGGATGGGAACACGTATTAGCATCTAGGCGTTCCTCAGCCCTCCAGGGGAAAAGGGAAGACAATAGAGAAGCTGGGATCACCATCCCCTGAGCTTGCCTTTGCCTAAGTTCAGCTGAGGAGATCTCCTGTGACCAGACCACTCCTCCCACACACTTAACAAGCTAACCCCAGGGTTGATCTGGGAAACAAAAAACAAAAACCTGCTTTTAGCTTCTTCACACATCAGCTCAACACAAAGTTCTGTACCTTCTGACTGAAAGAACCAGAAGCTACAACACTCAGCAAAAATCATGAATCGGAAAAAGCAGACGAAAAGTGAAAAAACCATAGAATCTTTCTATGGGGATAAGGACCAAAACACAAACACCAAAGAGGTCAGAGCTGAGACTGTACTTCCATCTGAAACTTCAGAAGGGACTACAAATTTCTCGCAAGCACAACTATCTTTCCTGGAACAGATGAAGAAGAAAATAGAAGAAAAACTGGCCAATGATTTTAAAATTATAAAAAAAGAATTCACTGATGAGAACATCACTTTGAAAAGGAAAATTGAACAAATGGAAAAGGAAATTCAAAAATTAACTGGAGAAAATAATTCCCTAAAAGGAAGAGTTAATCAAACGGAAAAGGAAATCCAAAACCTAATTGGGAAAATTGATCAAATGGAAAAGGAAACACAAAACCTAACTGGGACAATTGGTCGAATGGAAAAAGAAGTACAAAAATTAAATGGAGAAAATAGCTCCTTAAAGGGAAAAATTAGTCAGATGGAAAAGGAGATGCAAAAGTTAACTGAAGAAAACAATACGATGAAGATTAGAATTGGACAAGTAGAAACTAATCACTCAATGAGGCAACAAGAATCAGTCAAACAAAATCTAAAGAATGAAAAGATAGAAGAAAATGTAAAATATTTAATTGGAAAAACAACTGACCTGGAAAATAGATCCAGGAGAGAAAATTTAAGAATTATTGGCCTGCCAGAAACCCACGATGAAGAAAAGAGTCTGGACAATATCTTCCAGGAAATCATCAAGGAAAACTGCCCAGAAGTACTAGACTCAGGGGGCAAAATAGTCATCGAAAGAATCCACTGTTCCCTTCCCGAAAGGGATCCCAAACTCAAAACCCCAAGAAATATCGTTGCCAAATTGAAGAACTATCAAGCGAAGGAGAAAATACTACAAGCAGCCAGAAAGAAACAATTCAAATATCAAGGACATACAGTCAGGATCACACAGGACCTTGCAGCTTCTACATTAAAATATCGAAAGAATTGGAACCCAATATTCCGTAAGGCAAAGGAGTTGGGACTTCAACCAAGGATCAACTACCCAGCAAAGTTCAGCATAACATTTCAGGCAAGGAAAAAGTCATTCAACGAAATAAAGGATTTCCAGAGCTTCCTGACCAACACACCAGCACTCAATAGACAATTTGATCTTCAAATGCAGGTCTCCAGAGAATCATAAAAAGGTAAACAGGGGGGAAAAACAAAAACAAAAACCTGTTACTCAATTAGGGCAAACTGTTTACCTCCCTATAAGGGAAGATGATACCTGTTAATCTTGAGAAGTGTGCAGCTATTATGATAAAAGGGATATACATAGAGGGAACGGGTATAAAGTAAATGATGTCATGTCAAAAGTATGATTTAAGTATGAGAAGGGATTGCAATAGGAAGTGTGAAAAGGAGGAAGCAGAAAAGGGCAAATTACATCACAGGAAGAAGTACAAAACTATAGTAGAGGGAAGGAGGGGAGGGAGATGAGCATTGTTTGAGAGGTACTCTCATCTGATTTGTTTAAAGGAGGGAACAATAATCTTAAGTAGATAATACTAACTAGCTCTATAGGTAGTAGGAGGGGAAGGGGGAAGAAAGGGGAGGGAGGCTAAAAGGGAGGAAAGAAGCAATAAGAGTAAAGGGAACTAAAAGGGAGGGGGGCTAAAAGAAGGAGGGGAAGGCTGCAGGAGGAGGGGGAGAAAAGTGAATACTATTGAGGAGGGGAAGGGAGACGGGAGAGCTAAAAGCACAAATGGTGGGAAAGAGGATGGAGGGAAATACACAGATTGTAATCATAACTGTGAATGTGAATGGAATGAACTCTCCCATAAAACGAAGACGGATAGCAGAATGGATTAAAAGCCATAATCCAACAATATGCTGCTTACAAGAAACACATTTGAAACGAGGGGATACACATAGGATAAAGGTCAAAGTATGGAGCAGAATACATTGTGCTTCAGCTCATGTAAGAAAGGCAGGAGTAGCAATCCTAATCTCAGACAAAGCAAAAGCAGAAATAGATCTAATCAAAAGGGATAAGGATGGAAACTATATCCTGCTTAAAGGCACCATAGACAATGAAGCAATATCATTACTAAACATGTATGCTCCAACTGGTATAGCATCCAAATTCTTAGAGGAGAGGTTGGGGGAGCTGAAGGAAGAAATTGACAGCAAAACTATACTAGTGAGGGACCTCAACCTCCCCCTCCTGAACTCGATAAATCTAACCTCAAAATAAACAAGAAAGAGGTTAAGGAGGTAAATAAAACTCTGGATAAGGTAGATATGATAGATCTTTGGAGAAAATTAAATGGGAATAGAAAGGAATATATCTTTTTATCAGCGGTACATGGAACATTTACAAAAATTGACCATGTACTAGGACATAAAAATCTCACAATTCAGTGCAGAAAGGTAGAGATAATCAATGCATCCTTCTCAGATCATAATGCATTAAAAATTACATGTAATGAAAGGCCATGGAAAGATAAACCAAAAATCAAGTGGAAACTAAATAATCTAATTCTAAAGAAGGGTTGGGTTAAAGAAGAAATCATAGGAACAATCAACAATTTCATTCAAGAGAATGACAATAGTGAGACAACATACCAAATCTTATGGGATACTGCAAAAGCAGTTATTAGGAGAAGTTTTATATCTTTGAATGCTTACATAAATAAAATAGAGAAAGAGGACGTCAATGACTTGGGCTTGCAGTTGAAAAAGCTAGAAAAAGAACAAATTGAAAATCCCCAAGTAAATACCAAATTAGAAATACTGAAAACCAAAGGAGAGATTAATAAAATTGAAATTAAGAAAACTATTGAATTAATAAATAAAACCAATAGTTGGTTTTATGAAAAAACTAATAAAATTGATAAACCTTTGGTCAATCTGATTAAAAAAAAGAAAGAAGAAAATCAAATTACTAATATTAAAAATGAAAGGGGTGAACTCACCTCCAATGAGGAGGAAATTAAAACAATAATTAGAAACTACTTTGACCAACTTTATGCCCACAAATTCGATAATCTAAACGAGATGGATGAATATTTTAAAAAATACAAATTGCCCAGATTGACAGAAGAGGAAGTTGAATACGTAAACAACCCCATCTCAGAAAAAGAAATTGAACAAGCCATCAATGAACTCTCTAGGAAAAAATCTCCAGAGCCAGATGGATTCACAAGTGAATTCTATCAAACATTTAAAGAACAGTTATTTCCAATACTAAATAGACTATTTTTGAAAATTGGGGAAGGAGGAGTCCTCCCAAATTCTTTCTCTGATACAAATATGGTTTTGATACCCAAACCAGGAAGAGACAAAACAGAGAAAGAAAATTATAGACCAATTTCCCTAATGAATATAGATGCAAAAATTTTAAATAAGATTTTAGCAAAACGAATACAGCATGTTATCACGAGATTAATACATTATGATCAGGTAGGATTCATACTAGGATTACAGGGCTGGTTCAATATTAGGAAAACTATTAACATTATCGATCACATCAACAACAAAGCTAACAAAAACCACATGATTATCTCAATAGATGCAGAAAAAGCTTTTGACAAAATACAACACCCATTCCTACTAAAAACACTGGAGAACGTAGGAATAAAGGGAACTTTCCATAAAATAATAAGCAGTATCTATCTAAAACCTTCAGCAAGCATTACATGGAATGGGGATAAGCTAGATGCATTCCCAATAAGATCGGGGGTGAAACAAGGATGTCCATTATCACCACTATTATTCAATATGGTACTAGAAATGTTAGCTGTAGCAATTAGACAAGATAATGATATTGAAGGAATAAGAATAGCTAAAGAAGAAACTAACTTATCACTCTTTGCAGATGATATGATGATCTGCTTAGAGAATCCCAGAGATTCAAGTAAAAAATTACTTGAAATAATAAACAACTTTGGCAAAGTTGCAGGTTACAAAATAAACCCACACAAATCTTCTGCATTCCTATATATTAGCAACAAAGTAAAACAGCAAGAGATAGAAAGAGAAATCCCATTTAATGCTAGGGTAGACAGTATAAAATACTTAGGAGTTTACCTGCCATAACAAACCCAGGGATTATATAAACACAATTACAAGATACTTTTTGCACAAATAAAGTCAGATTTAAGTAAGTGGAAAAACATTAGTTGCTCATGGGTAGGCCGTGCTAATATAATAAAAATGACAATTCTACCTAAATTAATTTACTTATTTAGTGTCATACCAATTAAACTATCAGACAATTATTTTCTAGAGCTGGATAAAATAATATCACAATTCATTTGGAAAAACAAAAGGTCCAGAATATCAAAGGGACTAATGAAAAAAATGCTTGGGAAGGTGGCCTAGCACTACCATACCTCAAACTGTACTATAAAGCAGCTATTATCAAAACCACTTGGTATTGGCTAAGAAACAGAGAGGAAGACAAGTGGAATAGACTTGGCACTCAAGATGCAGTAGGCAAGGAATATAGCAACCTTCTGTTTGATAAACCCAAGGACCCCAGCTTCTGGGATAAGAACTCACTGTTTGACAAAAATTGCTGGGAAAACTGGATAACAATGTGGTGGAAATTAGGCATAGACGCATACCTGACACCGTACACAAGAATAAAGTCCAAATGGGTACATGATTTAGGTATAAAGATTGATACCATGAACAAACTGGAGAAGCAAGGAATAGTGTATTTATCAGATTTATGGAGAAGGGAAGAATTTTTTACTAAAGAAGAGATAGAAAGCATTATGAAATGCAAAATGGATAACTTTAATTACATTAAACTGAGAAGTTTTTACACAACCAAGCCCAATGCAACCAAAATGCAGAGGGATGTAGTAAATTGGGAAAGAATTTTTACAGCTAAGCTCGGGGATAAAGGCCTCATTTCTACAATATATAGAGAACTGACTCAAATGTATAATCATAGAAGTCATTCCCCAATTGATAAATGGTCAAAGGATATGAACAGGCAATTTTCGGAAGAAGAAATTAAAGATAATTATATGAAAAAACGCTCTAAATCACTATTGGTTAGAGAGATGCAAATCAAAACAACTCTGAGGTACCACATCACACCTATAAGATTGGCAAACATGACAGAACAAGAAAATGATAAATGCTGGAGAGGATGTGGGAGAGTTGGAAAACTAATTCATTGTTGGTGGAGCTGCGAGCGCATCCAACCATTCTGGAGAGCAATTTGGAACTATGCCTAAAGGGCTACAAAAATGTGCATACCCTTTGACCCAGCAATATCGCTACTAGGACTGTATCCCCAAGAGATCATAAAAATGGGAAAGGGTCCCACATGTACAAAAATATTTATAGCAGCACTCTTTGCAGTTGCCAAAAACTGGAAGTCAAGGGGATGTCCATCAATTGGGGAATGGCTGAATAAATTATGGTATATGAATGTAATGGAGTACTATTGTGCCATAAGAAATGAGGAACAAGAAGACTTCAGAGAGGCCTGGAAGGACTTATATGACCTGATGCTGAGTGAAAGGAGCAGAACCAGGAGAACTTTGTGCACAGCAACGACCACAGTGTGCGAGAGTTTTTTCTGGTAGACTTGGAATTTCTTAATAACGCAAGAAGTTCTTTAAAAAAAAATCCCAATGGTGGTTCTCCAGGCACTCCCTTAGTTTCCCATTCTTTGTTACCATAAAAAGAGCTCCTATAAATATTTTTGAGCATATGCTATCTTTTCCCCTTTCTTTGATCTCTTTTGAGACAGAGAACAGTTTAATGGGTTTTGGGGCATAGTGCCAAATTGCTATCTAGAATGGTTGGACCAGTTCATAGCTTCAGCAGCAATACATTAATGTACCAGTTTTTCTGCATCCCTTCCAGCATTTGTTATTTTACTTTTTTGTCACCTTGGCCAATCTGATGGATATGAGGTGATACTTCAGCGTTGTTTTTCTCTAATTTTCAAATTACTCTAATTTGTATTTCTCCAGTTCTTAGTGATTTAGAGCATTTTTTCATATGCCTATTACTAGCTGAATTTCTTCCTCTAAAAACTGCCAATCTATATCCTTTGACCACTTATCAATTGGGGAATGGCTGTTATTCTTACAAATTTGACTATACATACATATACACACATACACATGTCTTAGAAATGAGACCTTTATTAGAGATATTTACTGCAAATATTTTACACCAATTTTCTACTTCTAACTTGAGTTGTATTGGTTTTGTATGTGCAAAAACCTCTAAATTTTATGTAATTAAAAGTGTCCATTTTATTTCCTATGAACCTATCCCTATTTTTTTTTAAGTATGAATCTTCCCTTTTCCCTAGATATTCAGGTAATTTCTTCTATGCTCCTCTAATTTGTTTAATATGTCACCCTTTGTGTCTAAATCATATACCCATTTAGAATTTGTCTTGGTATGTGGAATGAAATATTGATCTTATACCTAGAAAAACTGCTTTCCATTTTTCCTTTTGGTTCTCGTCAGATAATGAATTCTTGCCCCAGTAGCTGTGATCTTTGGGTTTATCAGAAAGTAGGACACTATTATGTTCTTCTACTTTTGTGTGTTGTGTACGTGAAATGTTCCCATAAATTAGCCTTAAATTAAAAATTATTTTAATAATTATGGCTTTGTTAGATAGTTTTAGATCTAGTATTCACAGGCTCCCTTCCTTCTACCTTCTCCCCCCTTTTTAAATTATTTACATTGATATTCTTGTCCTTTTTTGTTCATCAGGATGAATTTTTGTTCTTAGTATTTTTCTTCTTTTTAAATTTATTTATTTTTAGTTTTCAACCTTCATTTCCACAAGATTTTGAGTTCCAAATTTTCTCTCCATGTCTCCCCTCCCCCACTCCAAGACACCATGCATTCTGATTATCCCTTCCCCCAATCTACCCTCCCTTGTATCACACCTCTCCCTTTCCTTATCCCCATCTCCTCTATTTCCTTGTAGGGCAAGATAGAGTTCTATACCCCATTAAAGATAGATTTCTATACCCCGTTACCTGTATTTCTTATTTCCCAGTTGCATGTGAAAACAATTTTTAACATTCATTTTTTAAAACTTTGAGTTCTAACTTCTCTCCCTTCTTCCCTCCCCCCATCCCCACTGAGAAAGCAAGCAATTCAATATAGGTTATACATGTGTAGTTATGCAAAAGACTTCCATAAAAGTCATGTTGTGAAAGACTATATTTCTCTCCATCCTATCCTGCCCCCCATTTATTCTGTTCTCTCTTTTGACCTTATCCTTCCACAAAAGTGTTTACTTCTAATTATTCCCTCTTCCCCTTTGCCCTCCCTTCAACTCCCCTCACCCCATTTCTCCCCTTCTCCCCTACTTTCCTGTAGTGTAAGAGAGATTTTCATACCAAATTGAGTGTGTATATTATTCCCTCCTTAAGCCAAATCTGATGAGAGTAAACTTAGCTTTTTCCCTCTCATCTCCCTCCTTTCCCCTTCCATTGAAAAAAGCATTTTCTTACCTCTTTTATGGGAGATAATTTGCCCCATTCTATTTCTCCCTTACTGCTCCCAATATATTCCTCTCTCACTCCTTGATTTTATTTTTTTAGATATCATCCCTTCTGATTCAGCTCACCCTGAGCCCTCTGTCTGTCTGTCTGTATATAATCCTTTCAACTACCCAAATACTGAGAAAAGTCTCAAGAGTTACAAATATTATCTTTCCATGTAGGAATGTACACAGTTCAACTTTAGTAAGTCCCTTATGATTTCTCTTTCGTGTTTACCTTTTCATGCCTCTCTTGATTCTTGTGTTTGAAAGTCAGATTTTCTTCTCAGCTCTGGTCTTTTCATCCAGAATGCTCTATTTCATTGAATGACCATTTTTCCCCCCTAAAGTATTATACTTAGTTTTGCTGGGTAGGTGATGACTTCTGGAATATCATATTCCATGCCCTTCGATCCCTTAATATTGAAGCTGATAGATCTTGTGTTATCCTGATTGTATTTCCACAATACTTCTTTCTGGCTACTTGAAATATTTTGTTCTTGGCCTGGGGACTCTATAGTTTGCTACAGTATTCCTAGGAGTTTCTCTTTTTGGATCTCTTTCCAGCCGTGATTGGTGGATTCTTTCAATACTTATTTTCCCCCTGGTTCTAGAATATCAGGGCAGTTTTCCTTGAGAATTTCAGGAAAGATGAGGTCTAGGCTCTTTTTTGATCATGGCTTTCAGGTAGTCTACTTGTGTATTCCACTTATGAGTTAATTTTCCACTTCTTCCTCTGACCTCCGCTCTCTCCCTTATTCTCTACCATTTTCATTCTTTCTTTAAAATCATTGGAATATAACAGAATCACATGTAGACTTTCTGTCTAATTCAGTTCTCTCTGTAATATCTGATGATTGTCTTTGAGGGGCTACATGTGTCACGTCCTCTCTAAAAATTAACTGTTTAGTCCTTTAAGGTTGCTTGTTTACATTTACCTTTTAATCTATCTCTTGACTCCTGTGTTTGTGTATGTCAGATTTTCTACTCAGTTCTGACCTTTTCATCAGGAATACTTGCAAGTCCCTTATTTCATTAAAGGTCTATTTTTTCTCCTGCAGGCTTATACTCATTTTGGTTGGTAAGTTACTTTTGATTTTAAAAGCCTAGATCTTTTGCCTTCTGGAATGTTATATTCCAAACTCTCTGCTTCTTTATTTTGGTGGCTGGTAAGTCTTGTGTTATTCTAACTGTGGCTCTTTGGTAGCTGAATTCTTTCTTCTGAATTGCTTGCAGTATTTTTTCCTTTACCTGAGAATTCTGAATTTTGACTATAATAATCCTGGGAAGTTCATTTTGAAGTTTCTGGAGGTGGAAGGTAAATTCTTTTAATTTCTGCTTTGCTCTTTGATTTTAAGAGATCTGTGCAGTTTTATAATTTTTTGTAATATGTTGTCTAAGGCTCTTTAATCTTTTTCCTTTTAATATTTCTTAATGCCTCTTGGAATCATTAGATTTTGTCATTTCTAATTCTTAAGGTATTATTTTCTTGGGCAGGGTTTTGTATCTTTTTTTTTCCAGCTATACCTTTTCCTTGTCTTTCTTCTATAGCTTTTGTTTCTTATCTCTTTTTTTCTTGGCACTGTTATTTATTTTCATTTAGTAAAGTAAATTTCATTTACTAAAGTAAATTTACTTTATTTTCAAGTGTGACAATAAAGTTCCAGGCCTGGAAGTATGGTGGTACTTTCAGTAATATTATGTAAACTTAGAAGATGAGAAGACTTGGAGATAAAGATGTATATATTTATTTATTAAATATATATATTTATATAATAAAAGCATGACCTCTTGGATAGAATGCTAGACTTCGACACCACATCCCTGTGGTGATGAGGAAGAGGTTTTTTCCATTATTATTATTGTTATTATTAAGCCCTAGGCTCTTTTGAGCTTCAGTTATTACTTACCAACTGCTTTTTGGACATCTCAAACATGATGTCCTATAGGTACTTTAAACGCAACGTATCCAAAACAAAATGTATCATCTTTATCTCCAAGTCTTCTCATCTTCTGAGCTTACATAATATTATTGAAAGTACCACCATACTTCCAGGCCTTAAACTTTGTCACACTTGATCCTTTGCTGTCACTCTCTTTTCATGATCAGTACATTTCCAAATCTACCTTTATTACATCTTTCAGATACATTCCCTTCTCTTTACACACAATGGCCACCACTCTAGTTCAGACCTTCACCACTTCTTCCTAGAGTACTGCAGTAACCTTTAATTGTTTCTGTTGCCTCAAGTCTCTTCTCATTCCAATCCCTCATCTACTTTGCTACCAAAATGATTTTCCTAAAGTGAAAGTCTTGCCATGTCATCCTCTGTTCAGTGAGCTCAAGAACCTGTCATTTCCAGAATTACATGCAGAGACCTCTATTTATCATTTAAAGCTCTTTATAACCTGATTCTTTCCTATCTTTCTAGTCTTACATTAATTTCCTTTCACACACAATACAAGTCAGCTACACTTGATTACTTGCTATTTTTTTAGATTAATATTCCATCTCCCATCTGTGTACCTTATCACTGGCTTTCCTCGTGTTTAGAATGTTTTGCTACTGTCACTCTGTCTCATAATTTTCCTGATTTCTTTTCAAGATTGAACTCAAATCCCACTTTCTGCAACAGGACTTATGCCCCGCTGTTAATTTCTTCCCATCATATTGCTTTCCATCTCTTTCTTATATGTCTTCTTGGTGCCTAGTTAGTTACATGTTTTCTCCCTCATTTAGAATATTAGCTGCTTAAGGGCAGAGACCGTTTCTACCTTTCTTTGTACGCCCAGCCTTAGCATAGTGCCTGGCACGTTGTAAGCACTTCGTAAATTCTTGTTACAAACATAATGAACTGAATTCAAATCCATCCTCTGTGTAAATAAGTACTTTCAGTAGTCTTTAGGATTTATTTACTAGATCACAGACTGGTTTGTGATTTGTATTGATTGAGAAAGTTTCACACCTAGAGTTCTCTATGTTGAGAAAACCAATTATCTTAATCTGTTGATCAACTGAATTGTACCCCAAGTGGAGGTCTAGAGTGGTGAAGGAGAATTAGAGGTGATTTTTTTTTTCAAATATTTGAGGAGTTCAACTTCTGGATGGCAGGAACTGTTTTTCCTTATGTATCCTAAGAACCTAGGACATGACTTACATATAAGTAGGCATTAAATAAATGTTTATTCAATTTTATGAGAAGGCTATAGGAATATAATTCTTGCTTCCATAGAAATAATTTCTTAATGATTAAAACTATCCCAAAATGGGGCAGGTAGTACTTTGAGAAGTGGCTGAATGATCATTTTTTTTTTCCGGCAGTATTGTAAAGGAGGCTTCTGCTTTAATGAGTCAATTGAACTCTCAGTTCTCTAATTCAAAGGTTCTAAATTCTGCTTCTTTTGATGAAAGATTTGTTTTTAGATGAAGTAAGCTTAGGTTTATTAACAGAAAGGTTAATAAATCAGTCTAGAATTAACCAATTTCAAGCAGAGATTGCAGCAATTTTCTAAGAGTGGTTCCATCAATGGTGGGGAAGTTTTGAAGAGTGTAGGATTTGGGGTTCCATTTTTAAAAGATTGTATTGAATTTGAGATGGCTTTGGGACTTCCAGGTGGGAATGTTCAGTTGACAATTAGTAATATTATAGTGTAGTTCAGAGGGGTTAGGGTTGAGAATCACCTCTATAAAGATAACGATTGATCTCATTTCTCCACAGGAAATTATTAGATCACTAAGAAAGAGCAGTTACAGAGTAGAGAGGTCCCAGAATGAAATATCAGAGGAGCAGCCAGAGCCAGTGGATGGGAAGATGATCCAGCAAAAGAGAGATCAGATGTGTAGAAGAATAACCAATGAGCAGTGTCACAAAAATTAATCAAAGAATGTTCAGGAGAAAGGGACTGGTCGGTAGTTTTAAAAGCCACAGAGTGGTCAAGAAGGATAAAGACCAAAAAGGCTCTTGGCAGGCCCAATGTGAAACACCTTTAGGTACCTCAAGTAACTCTTTAAGACTATTAAGTTACAACTAAGTTATCAATCTGCACTGGTGGAAGGAATTTCCGCAAGAGAAGGCTCCTTATTCTGTTGAAATTAAAAATACACCAGAGGCGCATAAGGAATAGGTTTGTTCTTTGTTGACTAAATTGAAGGAACTAAGGAATTAGTGGAGGAGAAGAAAAAGTATTAAAAATTTTAGCCAGACAGATGAAGTGTTACTGGGAGACTCTGAGTAGAACTTCTGTACTTTTAACAAAATAGAATTGGACTATCTCAATAGTTTATATTATGAGGCTGAGTTATAGATGTATGGATCAATCTTCCAAACTAAGACAGGTAGTTTATAATGGGTGATTTACCTCATAAATGGAGTGAGTGTGTGTGTGTGTGTGTGTGTGTGTGTGTGTGTGTAAAATAAACAACTGCTTCTTAAACACTTTTAGAATTAAAAGGAATTATGCTAGATTCTTTTCTGATAGTGCATGGTAACTGGTAGTCCTGAAAGCATCTTTGGCAAAGATAGTACAATGTAATGAAAAGAATGGTAGATGATTTGAAAACTTGGGTTTGAGTTCCAGCTGTGTTACTTAGCAGTGTGACCATGACCAAGTCAGTTTAGCCTTTTTAAGTTTTAGTTTCTTCATTTGCAAAATGAGGGTGATAGTGCAGGTATTCTGCTTCAGGGTTGTTGCATGGAAAGGTTTTCATAAAACTATAAATGAATTACTATTTCATAATAATAACTTAAATTTGATCTCTTGGAAGAAACTTTGACAAAATGTGTCATTGGTTAGGTAAGGATAGAATAGTAAATTCAAAAGAAATAAGAAGTTATTTTAATGTATTGAAAACTACAACAAAAATATGCCTCATATCAAAAAGATTATAAACTACTAGAACAGCTTTGGATAATTGGTAATTTGGGGGAGGAATATAATGTCGCATATATTATATATGTATATGTAAGTACATGCTGTTGTTTTTGTTGTTGTCCAATCATTTCAGTTGTGTGTAATTGTCATTCCCCTGTTTGGGGTTTTCTTGGCAAAGACACTGAAGTGGTTTGCTTATTTCCTTCTCCAAATCATGTAACAGTTGAAAAACTAAGGACAAAGAGGGTTAAGTGACTTGTGTAGGGTCACACAGCTAGTAAGTGTCTGAGGCTGGATTTGAAATCAGGTGTTCGTGACTCCAGGCCCAGTGCTCTTTATTCATTGTGCCACCCATACACATACACACAAATACATATTTTAGGCAAGTTTATCCATACAAGGAGATTCAGAGGAGGCCACCCCCCCCCCCAAAAAAGAAGAAAAGACTTGTTCAGTCATTTCCTAATTGATTAACATCACCTCAGTGTCCAATTGTTTCAGAAAAAAGCTGCTATGAGTATCTTTGTACATTGAAGTCTTTTTCTCTTTGACTTCCTTGAGGTACAATGGCATTGCTGAGTCATAGGGTATGCATGGTTTCATAGCCCTTTGGGCGTAGTTCCAAATTGTTCTCTTGCATTGTTGGATTAGTTCATAGCTTCATCAGCAGTGCATTAGTGTAACTTTTAACACATCCCCACATCCTCTCTGACATTTGTCATTTTCCTTCTGTCTTGTTAGCCAATCTGACAGGTATGAGATGGTACCTCACAGTTGTTTTAATTTGCATTTCTCTAATTATTAGTGATTTAGAGCATTTTTTTCATGTGATTATTGATAGCTTTGATTTCTTCTTCTGAAACTGCCCATTCACATACATGTACCATTTGCCAATCAGAATGGCTCTTGTTTTTATATATTTGGCTCAGGTCCTTGTATATTTGAGAAATGAGACCTTTATTAGAGGAATATGATATAAATTTTTTTTCTCCAGATTCTTTCCTTGTGTGTTATATTTTGTCAAATGTTTTTTTCTGCATCTATTGATATAAACATACAATCTTTTTTGTTATTGATATGGTCAATTATGCTTATAATTTCAAAGATGAATTTCTATGCTCAACTTTGTGTGTATGTATATATGTGTGTGTGTGTATTCATTTTTCCCTCTTTGAATGAGTATTCAAGTGTTGCCCATTCTCCCTCCTTCTAATTTCCTTTTCATTTTAAAAACTCTTCCTTGTGTACTTCTTTTATGTGAGATAAATTTCCCCATTCTCTCTCTTCCCCTTTCTCTCAGTGCCTCCCTCATTCTCACCCTTCTCATTCTTTTTTTGAGGTCATCTCAAAATAAGACTTACAACCATGTTTCTTGTCTGAGTTACATATATCATCTTCCTATATAAGAACTGTAAACTTTTTAATCTTACTTAATAAGTTCCTTTTGATTTTTCATTCATGGTTTCCTTTTTATCCTTCTTGTCAGTTTTATGTTTGAATGTCAGATTTTCTATTCAGTTCTGGTATTTTCATTAAGAATGCTTGAAAGTCTTCTATTTCATTAGATATCCATTTTTTTCCCCTGTAGGATTATATTTAGTTTTTCTGGGTAAGTTCTGCTTGGTTGTAATCCTAGTTTTTTTGCCTTTCAGAATATCATATTCTAAGCCCTCCACTCTTTTATACTGGTAGCTACTAAATCTTGTTTGATCCTGACAATGACTCTATAGTATTTGAATTATTTTTTTTCTGACTGTTTGCTCTACTTTTACTTTGACTTTGGAGCTCTGGGATTTGGATATAAAATGACTACAGTATTCCTGGGAATTTTTGTTTTAGGATTTCTTTCATGAGGTGATTGGTGGATTCTTTCAACTTCTATTTTCTCCTCTAGTTCTACGATATCTGGGGATTTTTTCTTTTTAATTTCTTGATATATTTATGTCTAGGCTCTTTTTTACCATGGATTTTTTTCTTAATGATTTAGAAACTATCTCTTCTTGACCTAGTTTTTAGGTTAACTTGTTTTCCTAATATGTTCGCATTTTCTTTGATTTATTTTCATTTTTTTGACTTTGTTTTTATTTTTTTTTGTTCCCATGGAATTTCTTCTATTTCAGCAATTCTGATTTTTAAAAGTTATTATCTCTGTTGAAGTTTTGTTCTTTTTTAAACCAAGCTGTTAATTCACTTTTCATAATTTTCTTTCATTGCTCTCATTTTTCTTTTTACCAGTTTCTCCTCTACCATTTCTATTTGACTTGTTTTTTCTCTTTTTTAAAAGCTTTTCTTGGAATTTTTTGTTGAGTTTGTGTCCAATCTGTATTTTTCTTTGAGGCTTTACATTTAGATGTTTTTAAGTTATCTTCTTTTAAGTCTGTGTCTTGAGCTTCCCTGTCATCACAGAAATGATAAGAAGATGACCTTAACACTTCCTTGATAATATCATTGTGGTGTTACAGAAAGACGTATAAGGTTTCCCTGTTCTCAGAGATTCTGCCATCTATGGGCACATGAAGAAAAAGCAAATAAAGTAAGATAATATGTAAATACACATCAAATTGTAAGAAAAGCAAGAAGTGCAAGAGAAGGGGTAAATTATTGAGGATTGAAGTAATTTATTCAAGTTCAATTTCTAGTGGAGCAGAGCCTTGAAGAATAAGACATTACAATGGGTAGTAAGGCAAAAGGAGAGCATTCTAGAGGAAGGAAATAGGATGAGTCTGTTCATAACACAGTGAGATTACATGATTGAATTAGACTGGAGGCTAGCCACATGTTGCATTATAGGAATTAAAATCCGTTAGATTGGGGTCATATCATAGAGGATCATGACAGTTAAGGGAAACAAACATAATTAAAAATTGATAATAGTCCAGTTTTCTTAGAATAAAATGAAATAGTATATACTATGCTTTACATAGTTTGGAAAGTGAAATAGGTAGTGAAAAAAAAATAATCCTCACTTTAAAGAAGAGAAAATGAAGTCCCTGAGAGATTAAGTGATTTGTCCATTAGTAAATATCTTGAGGTGAAATTTGACAGGATATTTCCCAGTTCTAAGTCTGATGCCATTTACTATGCCATGCCATTTCTAAGATAAGACTGGAAACCTAGGGAAGGCTTAGAATGCCACATTCCAAGTTTATTTAGAATGCAGGAAAAAGCCACTGAAGGATTTTTGAATAAAACAATGGCATCAGAGCTGTGCATTAAGATGACTGAGGCAGCAACATGAAGAGTGGATTGGAGAGGAGATAGAATTATTCATGTCAGAGAATATTAGTATGGACATTGTCACATTATAAACATTACTACTACAAAAGATAACATTCCTAGAGCATTTGGGAAATCCTTCCAGACTCTCACACAACCATACTTATGGTTTGCACTAGTTAGTACAAGTGCTGGAACCACGGTAAATATGACACCATTTCTTAAAAGTAGACTTTGAAAGGGCGTATCTCATTTACTTGTTTAAGGACAAAAGAGCACAAAGGGGACTCAGTAAGGAGTATGTATATATCTTCAGAAACAAAAGGTATTATCACTTTACATTGCAAAGATATAGTGCTTTTTATTTAGATAAAATTCTGAGCATATGTAATTTGTATATGTAGTAAGTTGTTTCTAAGAAGAAAATGAAAATTTATCTTGTTGACTACTCTTATTTTTTATATACTATTTTTATATAGTTATATATAATTTATATATACTATATATATTTATACACTGTGTATAGCATAGATAATTACAGAAATGAAAAGAAAAAATAGTATCAGCGAAATATTTAAATATACACAGAAGAAAATAATTCAAAAAGGAACACAAAGCAATTTTATTGGCACTTGTTTAAATTTAGTACATACTTCATACGTCATATGTCTATATACGTAATCATAAATTTCCGTTATATTTTTAAAGATTACATGATATTTAAAATATCTGTTGCATTTTAATCTTTTTTCTTCTTTATGCATTGAAATATTTTTGTTTGATTAAGTTCATAATAAATAACATTTTAAAAAATGTTGAAGTATAAGGGTTAGGTTTTAAATTACATCGGTAGAGGCAGGGAATGTCGAGATGTGGATCTTCGAGCATTTTCCCCTATAATGATTTTTTTAAAAATATGGACCCTGACCTTTAATTCGGTATCTCATTCTTTGAATAATAGAAGTATAGTGGCAACTTAAGAGCATTACGTTTTTATAAAATGTAATACTTTTGAAATTTAGTTTCTTATTTGTAATTCTTATAGTACTATATATTGTCATGTTAAAACATTTGTGAAATCTGAATTATGTATAGTTTAGATGATTTAAAAAAATAATCCATTATACTATTTCTAGCATAAAAGCATAAGGTTTTAACTCTATTTTTCTTTGGTCAATATCTAGAACAAAACCCAGGCATATTGTCATAAAAGTTATGGAAAACGTACAGCTTAATGAAAAAAAGCATCTGAGTCACTCAGCAGTACTTGGAAATAAATGGCAATGAACTATAGAATTACAAAGATACACGAGAGAAAATAATTAAGTGTTGTCTGAAAACAGACTTGCAGATGGTATGCTGAACTTGAATAAAGTAAAAAATAAGACAGTGTGTTCATAGCACTAATAATACAGCAGCAGATAACAGCAGATTTGTTCCAAAATGTGTATAATTTACATGTGAAAAGCAGTAGTTCACTTTCAAGTAACATGTTATAAAGAGGCAAATGTTTCAGTTATTGGAAGTTTTTTATGAGAAAAATTTGTACAATTATGGCTGAAATTTGTACAAGGAGTTTGACATATTGTATAAGTTTCATCTTTTTAATTTGGGTTTGATTTACAAGTTTGCAAGTTTGATTTACAGCAAGCTGCATCATTTTCTGATTTTTAAAATTACTACTGTCTTTAGTGAGATGTTAATTTGAATTATTACTCCAGTGTGGTAGAGAGTAGTCAAACAATAAACATTCGTTAAGGGTTTCCTGCAGGTCAGGCTTTGTGCTGTTTTCACATTTAGTGTTGTCCAGCATGATAGAGTAGAAAGAATACTGGATTTGGGGTTGAGTATCTGACTCTAAGCCCCTACGCTCTCTACCTGTCTCATGGAACTAATTCTGTTTTCAGTCTGTAGGGCTAAAGGAACAGAGATGGTGATTTATCCTATGTGTTTTAATTCCTACCACTTAGTATCACATGTGTTTCTAAATTGAAAGAACTCATGCACAAAACTTCCATGTAAAAATTTGACAGAACTGAAGCATATTTTGTATAAGTGAGGCCTCAAGCAGTCTGGTAAATCAGAAAGCTACATGTAACAATATCTAAAACTCAAACAGTGCTCTACTAATTGTTTGGATGATTGGTTACTTATAGTGTTGGTTAAGTTTTTGATATGCGACAGCAAAAAAGTGGCTTCTCACCTTTCGATTTTTAATATTGGAAAGATCCCAACTCTGATATTGTACCACTTTTCTTGCTTCCTAGTGGGTCTCAGGTAGTATGTTATCTCTGCTCCCACACATAAGATTTAGAATCCTGGAGCATTTTAACTGATTGGGTAGGGGGCGGGGGTAAAGAGGGAAGAGCCTGACTTTGCTAATGGGTGACATAGCAAATTTATTGGATTTGTAATCATAGAGATACTATGAGCCTGCTCTTATGGCCCAGGTTGTACGATGAAAAACATTTTTCTGTAAATTTCTCAGTCTGGCATCTCACAACAGTGCTTAGAACATAGTAGGCACTTTTAATTTGAAAATTCTTTATGAGTGATTGATCCCTCTGCACAGCTTCTCATAAGGGCCTCCTGGCAAAACAAAGTAAAGAGATATCATGGTCTAAATTTCCAGTTAATTGACAGTTCACTTCTTCATCATTTAAAAAAAAAAACATCTCAGACTACAGACTTTTATGATATAATAGTGGTAGTAGTGCTTTTGTGGAAGGTTTGAATCAGCCTAATTTCACTCTCAGTGTATGAAACAAAATATATTGTATTTGCTCTTTCCTGATGGATGCTTCAGTGAATCATGAGCACATCAATGTGAGAATTCTGTTATATATCACAACTCTATCTGTTCCTCGTTGTCCTTTATTTTTATCTTACATGATATTTATGCACTCAAATTGTAATGATAAGCCTATTTCAATGACTAAAACTTCATTTGAACATTAGTACAGTTGGTTCTTGCTTATGATTGTTATGAATGTCTCTCTATGTATACATAGTTTTTCTTTATGATAATCCAAAGACTGTAGGGTTCCTAATTTATCCCATGCCAAACTACAAAAGAATTCTACCTGCTAGAAAATTAAATTGGACAGATAATTTAAATGTAGAGAAGAATTCAGAGCAAGTGCATTTAGAAGTAATTTGAAGAAAAATAATTTTACTTGTAATACCCAGATTACTTGTTCATAATCTCTATTTTTCCTTTAGATAATGGGACTGCTCTGTAATTTATATCACTATAACATTATTACTTTTAGTGAAATACAAAGGATTAAGGCTAATGTAATAAAACTGTGTTGCTTCATCATATTCCATTTTGTTCTCAGCTTGTCCAAGGTGGTTTTATATGAATTGATCCAACTGATGATGCTGAATTGTTTTATTTTGTAAATTATGATTTATTTCATTAAATATTTCCCAATTACATGTAAAACATTTTAACAATCATTTTAAATAATTTTGAGTTCCAGATTTTTTCCTACCCTCCTATATCCCCCCTATTCTCATCCCAACCCCCTTAAGACAAATACTTTGTTTTCTGTTATACATGTGTGGTCATAGCAGACCTTTCCATGTCAGCCATGTTGTAAAAATATAAAAACTAATAAAATGAAACAATAAAAATAAAGTAAAAAAAGGTATGCTTCAGTTGTATTTGGAGTTCATCAGTTCTCTCTCTGGAGGTGAACAGCCTTTTTCATCATGTGTTCTTTAGAGTTATCTTGGATCATTGTCTTGATCATGATGGCTAAGTCTTTCACAGCTGATCATCCTTACAATATTGTTTTTACTGTGTATAATATTCTCCTGGTTCTGCTCACTTCACTTTACATCAGTTCATGTAATTTTTCCCAGATTTCTCTGAACCATCATGCTTGTCTTTTCTTATAACACAATGATTTTCCATCACTATCATATACACTTTGTTCAGCTGTCTGCCAGTTGATAGACAGCCCTTCAATTTCCAGTTCTTTGTCACCACAAAAACAGCTGCTGTCAGTATTTTTTGTACAAATAAGTCCTTTTCCCTTTTTCTTTCTTGATCTCTTTGAGATGCAAACCTGATAGTGATATTGCTAGGTCAAAGGGTGTGTATAGTTTTATAACTCTTTGGGTGTAGTTCCATATTGTCTTCCAAAATAGTTGGACTAGTACACAACTCCACCAACAGTGCATTAGTGTCTCAGTTTTTCCACATCTCCACCAGCATTTGTCATTTTCTTTTTCTTTCATAATAGCCAATGTAGTAAATGTGAGGTGGTACCTCAAAGTTGTTTTAATTTACATCTCTCTAGTCAGTAGTTTGAGTGCTTTTTAAAGGAACGAAAGACACTGATTTTTCTTTTCCATCAGTTCAGTGTTCTGTGAGTTAGGTATTAATCTATTAGTTATTCATGACATGTAGCAGTTAAAGTAATTATTTTTACATTATATGTAGACCTTTCTTTCACTAGTAATCATGTCTTCCATTCAGGAAAGGAGGAGACAATTTCTAACAGGTGGGAATTGCAGCTTTTTGCTTTAAAGATTTCAGATCATGTTTAATAAAATATTAAGTGTTCCTTGGATTTCTTGAAGGGTGCTTTTAAATTTGTTTATTACTCTTTTGTGGCTGACCACATCTAAATGAACATAAAATGTTATGTTTTTAAGTTTTTGTTAATAATAATAATAATAATATGTGTGCTTCATTCTCAGAAAGCAAACAGGAATGTTTTTTAGAAAAATTTCTTTCTAAATTGATAAAGGAGAAGGTTATAATTTCTTTTCGAGCAAAGATCCTGACCAAATTCCATGATGTAGCTCCTTTCAAGGTGATATGTTTTCTGTACTTAGTATATTTATATATGTTATTCAGATGGGCTTATAGTCATGTTAAATTACCAAAACATCCGACCCATCCACTACACCTACTAATCCTCTTCTTAGTCATATTCATATTGATTATCATAAACACTGTTGGACAAACCTGATTTGTTATTTAAGGTTGGAGATATAATTAGTTTTATGATCAACTTTAAAAAAAACATTATTTACCAAAATGTCATCTGTTGAAGACTCTAGTTAGAAATATTTATCAGAAGACTACATAGTAGTGATGAATTTAATCAAATGTCAGGAGACTTCATGTTATGTGAAATGTTTCTTCATTCATGGCACAAGTTTGATGATTTGGCATTTGTGATAACTGACTCTAATCTAAAGTTTATTTTTATACTTGTTGGGGAAAAAAAGGTGATTGCTAAACACATGCATAAAAAAAACAAAATTTTAGGAAAAAGGTTTTCCTTCTCAAGAGTATAAGTTTTATTTTCAAGCAATCTGTATTTTGATTGCAGTATGAGAACAGACCTGTAATGTTCAGACTAGTACTTTGTATCAGATCAGTGTCGTGTATTCATTAAAGTAAAAGTTTTATTTTGTATGCTTAGTCTAGCTATTTGTGTATGGAAAACAATAAAAACTACTACTCTTCAATTCCGTAATTTCAACTTTAATAATGTCGTGTATTATATTTCTCCAATTTCGGTTTTTGTATGTGCTTGTTATAGTTGTAATCAACAAGTCACTTGTTGATTACAAGTGGAAATGTAGTGAAAAAAATTATTAGTGGGAGGTAGCGTAGGACACTTAAGAGTATCCCAAATAGGCAGCTATTTTCATGACCAAATTCCATGCTGTAGTTTCTTTCAAGGCTAAAAGTTTTCAGGTTTTAATACATTTACATGTAATTTTCTGTATTCTAGGAGCAGTTAACAAGTGGAAACAAACTTCATTTATATTATAGCAACTACTAGTTAAAAATTCTAAAGTAGAAAAATGTATAGAATATTATTCCATATTAATGTATAGTATATAATTGTATATTATTATTATTAATGCATATTAATGTACCATTATGGAGAGTGACTTTCAAGAAACTACTTGTAACAGAAAATGTGATAATTTCCCAGCATAATATACGTGTCTCTAAATGGTAGCATACCTTTTGAGTAGAAAACTGGATGGAACAGGCCTAATCAAAGTTATATCCCTAATGTCACTTAATCATTAGAAAGTAAGAGTAGATAGACTGACTTTAGAGATTCATGAAAAGTATGTTGATAATTTTTAAAACTGTTAGCCTGAAGTGTGTAACTCTTTGCTGTCACAGTTAATTATGGGTTCATTGTTCATGAGGTAGCAGGAAAAACAATACAGGAGGAAGAAAACCCAGCTTCTCTGAGATATAATTTCTTTTTTTAAGTATTCAGTTTTGCAATGAAACAAAATTGCTATTTGTTTCCCTCTGAAGTTGTTTGTTATGCATTTTTTTTCAGTTTTCTCCCCTTCCCTTTTCTCTTCCTAGTGAACCCTCTACTGTAACAGATAAGTAAAGTCAATCAAAACAAATTGGTACATTGAACCATGGTTTCTACATCATCAAAATAGGGGTGCCTAACCCAGAGGGTTGTTCTAAGAACCAGGAGTTGTGAAAGTTCTCTAAACAGCAGCAGAGTGCTATATTTCACGATTATTTTCCATGTCATATGTTTCCCCTCCCCTCTCAATTTATTTATGTAATTTTCCTTGTATTTTCACCTCTTTGGCCCTAGGCCACGCTAAGACTCATCCAGGTTGGTCAGACAACTCAATGATATCCCTCACTTCTCACTACCATGGGAGCAGGGGCACCTACACCTTTTCCAGGACTTCTTGACTGCTTACACGGGTTGGAAGTGGTAATCAACAACTCCATTCCTTTCAGTGAGATAAAGGACTGACTCCTAGGTCTTAATATCTGCCACTGTTTTCCAAGACCCTCTAGTCTTTAGCATCTGCCCTGCCTCTGTGCCCTACAGTGCTTTCTGTCTCTTGTCTCTCTGTCTCTCCTGATTTACTTATGTAACAAGGATTTCTTGACCTTGCCATCTGCACCACCACTGAACTCCTAGGACTTCCAGGCTTTTTCCGTCTGACCTTATGTGCTGTCTCCCCCAGTTAGAGTATGAGGTCAGTGAGAATATTCTTACTTTTTTATTTGTATCCAGTGCTTATCATAGTGCTTGGCACATATAAGTGCTTAATAACTATGCTGTTGTTTTTTATTCATTCCTTTGCCTCTTACATTAGAGTAGTCCCTATCAAATTCCACTGAAAGGAGGGATGTCAATCCATACATAAGGATGCCTCCCTGCAGTCACATATTGACTTAATTTTAAAATTTAATGTTATCTGTGGGTTTGGGGTTTGGTTTTTTGGAGGGGTATTTTTATTGTTATTTTTCAGTTCCATCTTGATCTGGTTAGGGTGGTGGCCTGTGCGACATTTGGCTTTAGAGTTTTGTCTCCTCTGAACAGTTTCTTCATTTGAGTTTTCATGACAAATAAATACTAGACTTATTCTCAAAGCTGTTTCTCTCTGGAACTTAGCAGCTCTGTGATCTGGAGCCAGTCTCTTTACCTCTCTGAGCTTCAGTTTTCTCATCTCTAAGATGCAACTAAATTATAGTACCTGTGCTACTTTCTTCATTGGGTTGTCTTGGGGCTCAGATTATATAAGAGCACAAAACTCCCTGTATCACGTGGTGGTTGAAAGCTTTTGCAAAATATGGTTCATTTAAATATGAGACTTACAAAGCCCTAGAACTTGATCCCCTATTTTTTTAAAAAATCCCTTTATTGGATGCTATTTTAATTATTCAAGAATTTCAGTTAAGTTTTATTGAGGAAAGTATTTTTAATGACAGTTCTACACTCAGAACTTACATTTTAAATATAAATTCTCCTTATTACTGATTCTAGGAAAAGATCATCTTTCCATACATTTTCCTTTTATCTAAGACAGCAGAAGAGATGCTCAAGCTGTCTACAGGATGATTGCATGTAAATAGCCTAGAAAAATAATGTTCCCATCCTTGCAGCCCAGATGGCATCAATATTGCTTCCAAGTTCCTAACAGCACCCCCACGCCCCAGTGCCTTACACACACACACACACACACACACACACACACACACACGTAATAGAGGAACAGGGATAACAGTTACCTTCTTCTGGAATCATGAAATTATATGAAGTTGGAGATGTGGAAAGAGGTGAAGTTTCTTACAAACTCAGGTGAGAAGAGAATCAAGAGAGGGCAGTGTCATGAAAACCCAAGTGGAGACTCCAATTGGAGTGCTTTATAAAGCACTTAATCTGTGTTTATTCGAACTAAATGGAAGAAACCCTAGTAAATGGACTCCTCTTAAACTACATTGCACTTTAATGGCAGAGGAGTGACGAATCTTCTTTTTTCCATCAAGGGTCACTAACTGGGTGGAGGAAACAAGAGCTTATGTAGAACTAAAAAGCTTTAGGGAAGAAGTAACTGCAGAAGGAGAGAGATCTTAAAATCTGTAGGTTCTTGGGGTAAATTAGCAGTGCTTGTTACAGCATCTGGCATATAGTAGGTGCTTAACGAATATTTATTCATTGATCAACTCTTGTTACTTCCGTTTTCAGAGTTCTCATTTTTTCAACAGTTCACTACTATTCACAATTCTTTAATTGTTTTCATCCAAATGTTCAGCCTGCTCTAGGTGGGAAATTTATTCCCTCGTTAGGAAAACTGTCAACTGAGCAATATCCCTAAATTGTGTACTTTCTCCAAACTAGGTTAAATAAAGCTGGAGATCAGCTTCTTATCACAGAATTCTGGGTAGCTGTAAATATAGTACATCATAAACCAGTTTGACTGCTGGTACTTAAGCTTGTGTTAGAGAAATTCTGCTAGCTAAGATATTAATTTTACTAGCCCCTGCTATTGCGACTAGTATTCTGTTAAATTGTTTGAAATAGATCCAAGGGAACAGATAGGTGGTGCAATGAATAGAATGTCAGGCCTGAAGTTAGGAAGATTCATCTTTCTGAATTCGTATCTGGCCTCAGACTTCTATTAGCTGTGTGACCCTGGGCAAGTCACTTAATCCTGTTTACCTCAGTTTCCTTATCTTTAAAATGACCTGGAGAAGGAAATGGCAAATTACTCCAATTTTTTTGCCAAGAAAACTCCAAGTGGGGTCACAAAGAGTCAGATATGAGTAAAAAACTACTGAACAACAGCTAAATAGTATATACCTGTGCAGATTTTTCTGCATCAACTTACTCATTTAGTTTACTATTCTTAAGAGCTCTTTGGACTTCATAGTGATCTTTTTTTTTAAATAGTTATTATTGTTCTTGGAAATAAAAGTGAATCTTACTTAATACTTTACCATACTCACCATGTGGCATCTTGATGGGCTAAAGATCGCTTTTTGTATAGAATAGCCAGGGAGCAAATAGATCACTAAGTTGAAAATATAAATATTCCCCCTGAACACTGACTGGACAGTGGGTACTGCTCAGGATTTGGGTGTTTTTATTTTAAATGTAGATCACCTAACATTTATTATTTTTAAACTGAGTTGACTAGTTGTTTCTTCTCTAAACTCATAAAGTTTGTGATGATGAGGGAAAAAACAGTGTAAGATAATTATCCTTCAACTTGAACAAAAGCAAACATCAAAAACTGTTTTGTCAGGTCATTGATTCTGTAGAACTGTGTTTTTTTTTGAAGAGGGGGGAGGGTTTGTTGTTTTGATTATGAGTCATGGTCTTAGAGCAGTGAGGGACGACCTTTGAGGTAATCTAGTACAATTCTCTTATTTTGCAGAGAAAACTGAATTCTGCAGAGGTTAAGTGATTTGCCCAAAGTTGCCTAAGTGACAAGTGCAGAGACAGAATTTAAACAGGTCCTAGCCTTCATAAGATTTTTTTGTTGTGTCTTGTTTTTTTAAGGTAGGATCTGTATTAGTGAGGTTTCATGGATCCTTTTTTTGTAAGCAGAATTACTAATAAATAATGAAGGGAAAGCAACCAAAGTGTTTTGAAACCTTATAGATTTTTTACTACACTGAATTATTTCCCTGTGTTGGTATTTTTGTATTTGTGAACTCCCAAGAGTCAAGAATCTGATTCATTGTTGAAATGATGTACTTCAAACAATTTTTCCTCATCTGGGACCTGTGAAATTTTTTCAGAGTTGTTCAACCACATCAACAACAGATGTTTGATGAAGAATTGCCAGCCAGTCAAGATGAAGATGAGCAGCCTGGTCCATCCAGAAGAAAACGACAGCCAAGTATGTCTGAGACAATGCCACTATACACACTTTGTAAAGAGGATTTAGAAAGTATGGATAAAGAGGTGAGCCATGACCAAATGCCAGAAATCTAAAGAAATGGTTTTAGGAATATAAAACAGGGGTGCTGGCTGTTTTTGACAGTGGTAATAATTGATAACCACTTTTATACTTGTGCATTTTCTCTTCCAGCCGAGTTTTATTTTCTAGATTTTAGTAATTGCATAGCAGAAGCAAAATTGAAATACTACTGTATTTATATTGTTATTTTTTGTATTTACATGTTCCTTTCTACTAGAACTCCTGGCATCTTGAAATGCTTTAAATTAAATTAGATCCTTGAAACTATTCAGTGATATTGGCAGAAGGTGTCATGTGTGTACTTTGTGATGCATTTCCCATTATGTGCTATTTTTACTGCATTATGCATATACAAATAACAAGTGGACCTAGGCTAAAAACCCAGTAATAGTGCTGTTAAAAATATCTGTTTGTGGTATAGTAATAATTACCTTTCCTAATGAATTTTAATATCATTTCAGCTTTTATAATTCACTTTTTATCTTGTTACATAGGGAATTTAGTTCCTGTTGCTTGTATGCTGCCTTTTTAGACAGTAGAATGATTTTAGACTAACTTTTTTTTAAATGTTGCATTGTGGGTTTAATGACAGTGGAATCTACAGTATGTTTTTAAATACAAACTAAATATAGTGGTTTTCTTCCTCAAAGGAAAAAAACCCTGAAACTTAGTAATTAAAATTAGAGTTCAGATTTTTATCCAGAATTTAGTCGTTAAACTAAAAAGCTATTAGCAACGATGTCTTGAATGAAGGTAATAGGTTAATTTTTTTTTTAGTCTGAATTCAGGAATGCTTTTAAATCAGTTTAGATTTTATTAATTGGAGTAACACCCACGTAGTTTTGAAAAAAATTGTAATGTGCATATTTACAAGACACTTATTTTCCAATAGACAAGTTTTGTTTGGAGATTTGTGGACCTCTTTTGGTAATTGCACAGTCACCAGATTGGGAATCTCTAATGTAAGGGTTCTTCTGGTTCTATCATTCTTTGGTTCTGTGTAGTAACTACATATAGATTTATAACACCTTTTTAAGGTTTTCAGGTGATTCTGGTTAAGGTGAAAGTTGTCATTAATTTCTTAATTCTTGGGTGTCTTTCAGAAATCCTTTATTTAACCAGCCAAATTAATTTGGTTCTTTGTACTTTGGAGTAAAAAAATTATATAAACTTTAGATTGAGAATAGTAGACCATGCTAAGGAAAAATATCATTTTTGTTTATTTTTAACTCTACCAGAAACTGCATATTATCACTTTAATCTTATTTATAGTAAAATTTATAAAATCATACTAGTATCAGACTACTTTCAGGATTGCCATATTTACTGTTATGCCTCCTCTTTTTTAGTTACTATTTATATATAATAAACAAATATTTATTCAGTATATATTGTATGTTTGAGGAGACAATGAAAAAATAAAAATATAATACAGATACAAAAACAAAACAATCCCTTTCTCTAGTGTATGTTCTGTTGGAAGCAACATGTACTCATATAAGTAAATAGAAAGTCATTAGGGGGAAAAGAACATTACCAGTTGGTATCAGGAAGAGCTTCATTTAGCAGGTGGTGCAAGATGATTCTGGGTGGTGAGACAGAGAGAGACAGACAGACAGACAGACAGAGGAGTCCATACCATGCAGTTCAAGGACATGGAGCTAGAAGGAAGAGTAACATGAATAGGGAGGAGGCCAGTTTGACTAGACCATAGGATGTGAGGAGACTAATGTATAATGAGGTTTGAAAGATCAGCGGAGGTCAGATAATGAAGTATTTTAAAAGCCAGATAGAGGAGCTTTTACTTTATCTTAGAGGAAATAGGGAACCACTGGAGTTTACTAAATAGGATTAGATAAAATATACTCCAACATCTTACTGAGATATCTGGAGAAAGCTTTTATGATGATCAAAGAAAACAATAATTGAGAAGTCAAGAAAAATTTTCTTTGAATAATTTTCCTTTATTACTTTTTGTGCTTTATAATGTTATGAAACAAAATGTGCATGATTACAATTTACAAGTCACTAAATAGCTAGCTTATGATGGCTGTATATTTCAAAACAAGGTAGGAGAGAAATATTATCATTTGACATAGAGAGAAAGATATCTCCCTGGGCCAAGTGGGCTTTTGAATATGAACTATTTCCCATAGGTACTTTATATGCAGAAAAAACATAGTCATGATAAGTTTACAATTATACAATCCCTGACCTATTTGGGAAAGGACCATTTTATTATGTTTCAGGCAAGGGACAACAGAAACTTTTCAACATGGTGATCTTCAATTTGCTTATTTTTGTTTCTAGAGAGAAATACCTCACTTCTGATATAGTTCATCAGTATAGGTTATAGTGCATAAATATTTTACTTATACTCAAATTTACAAAATAATTCTGGGGTAACAGACTACTTTTGAGGATTGCCATATTTGTGCCCATTCTTGCTTAATTATTACTCATGCACATAATCAACAATTATTTATTCGGTACCTACTGTATTTTGGGGAGTACAGTGCAAAAATTCAATACATATGCAAAAATGAAATCATCCTTGCTCTTTACTTTGTATTCTGTTATCCCTGAGTTTAGATACTGCTGATCAGTTAGCATACACTTGACTGAGTTTGTGAACAGTTTTTCTGAACTCATGATATGGCTAGAGACCAGTTCAGATTTGGCACATAATCAGCATCTTTAAGAAGCAGCTCTTACCAGAGGGCAGGCAGCCAGCCCAGTGAAGTTTTTCTTAACTGTCTCAAGAACTTTGAAGAAGCTATTGTACCTTAGAAAAGAAACACCAAAGCCCGTTTTGTAAGACTTCTGAAGAAGGATATTAAAATGCTTGAACTTGTCAGAGGCAAACTAAGAGGTTAAATGTGGTTGTGATAGATATCAAAGAAATTTATTAAGCAAGTAAAACTTTCCTCAAAAGGTGGGTCACACTGCAATTTCCATATTAATAAGTAAAAAATTAATTCAATTCCACCTGGGACTTGATCCATCATTAACCTTTTTTGAGCAGAAGTTCCTACTTGAAAGGCACCTTAAATTTTAAGACAGATTTTACAGCCTGTATCAGAAAGCACTGGTCAACAAAAGCCCACTCATAATACTTAGTCAGACTATACCTGGAGTATTGTGTTCAGTTCAGGTTCCCACTTTTTATGAAGGATATTGATGAACTTGGGTACAGTACAGACAAAGGCAAATAAGATGGCATTGAAATTTGAAGCCATACCTCTAGACATTTATAGAATGTCAAGACATGGTAGGGCTCACATGAGGTATATTTGGGGTTTTACTTTGGCAGGTTGTTATGTAGTTGAGTGATTAGACTTTATTTTAACTAGAATTTATACTGGGATCAGTGGGTAGATGGATTTTAAAAGGTCGATTTCAACTCAGTAATTTAGCCAAGTGGACTAGTCATTGATGTTTAAGAAACAGGGAGTCACTAAAGATAGGTAGACCTAAGTTCTTGAGCCTATCTAATGGAATAAGAAAATGGGCATTCTAGATTCTCTTTTAGGTAAGATTATGTGATCATTACTATTCATCTGTCATCTGAAAAAACTTGTCTGAAACAGCTAAGAGAGCATCCTTGTGCATGCCACATTCTTTCACTGAGACCTAAGAAAACTGAGATGATTTTTTTTTTAAATTAATGACCCCACTACTTCCCATCATTGGAATGTTTGTGCACACATATGTTTATGTTTGCCTGTGAAAGAAAAGAAATGCTTGAAGATGGCAAACTCACCGGTTCCAGAAGTGAGATATTTAATGTACTTTTACTGGCCATTGGCCAAATAATTGAGTCCATTATAATAAGTATTATGGAAAGTAAGAATACTTTATGTGTCAGATGAATCAACATTATAATTCATAGCTAGGTGAGGTTAGATTATGTCTACAATTGTGTTCAGTACAGGTATGACTGAATCTTTTAGAGGATGTCACACACTGATATCGATCAACAATGTGCTAGGCACAGAGCATATAAAGACAGAAGTAAAAGTTTCTGCCCTCAAGGAGCTTACTTTGTCTTCGGAGAAAAATATAAAGTTATGTAAAAAAAATAGATAAAAGGTGATGCTAAAGAAAGGGCACTAGTAGCTGGTAGGATAAGGAAAGTTTTTGTATAGAAAGTGGCATTTGAGCTGAGTTCTGTAGTAGATGATGGATTCTAAAAGGCAGAGATGAAAAGGAAAGGCATTCCACACAATGCAAAAGTATGAAGATTAGAAATGAATTACTGTGTATGAAGAATAAAAATGCCTGTTTGACTGAGAGAAAAATATATAAATATATAATAAGGCTGGAAGGATAGGTTGGGGTTAGGCTATGAAGAAGACTTTTTTTGAAAATTTAAATCATGGACCATGTTTTTAGTTTGATGTGGTGGTTCCAGATTGCTGTGACCTAGCATCTCATCTAGATTTTTATGGCACCGGAAAGCAAGTTGATCACTCAACCCCTGTCATATCATCAACAGAAATACAAAATATCTCAATTAAGTCCTAATACTTTGCTTGGTTATTTTGATTCACTGGGAAAGTCTTCATTTTTCTGAAACTAGTTTCATCAAAATCATGTAAAACTTAATATTTTTACTACATTTACAGTCAGTTCAATTCAACAGTATTTTAAAGAGCCTATCACTAAATTAATAAACATTTATTTGCATGATGAATATAAAGTCTTAGAGACAGAATTTCTGGGTAATTAATAAATTAATTAGGCTAGCAAATAATGATTAAGTTGATGGTCCATGGTGTCTCTCCATAACCAAAGACCAAGTCATAGAGATTTCTTTATGCTTAAATAACTTTGGAAAAGGAAGTGCCCCTGACAGCTGAAAATTAACCCCGATTCATGAACAATTAATGAATGAGTGGACATTTTCTAATGAGGAAGTGGGCTAAAAGTCTTCAGTTCTTCCTGCTGAAAATGTGACTTGATCATGAAACTCAGCTTCCTCCAGCTATCAGGACACAGGAATCCATCTCGACTCAGATCAGTCAAGTTGAACAATGGAGGGGGTTTTCTAGGGCATGAGCCTAATTCTTTGGGGGCTGCAATTCACCTAGATTATATTCTCTTTACACTTTGATTAGAAATAATCTCTCCTATTTGGGTGGTGGGGTGCTGCCCAAGATTGAGGAGAATGTTCCTGGAGGGTTAGGCCCATCTCATCATTATCCCTGTCCTTTAGAGACTGAGTGATCTATAAGGACTGACCCCTGAGTGACAAAACAGAAAGGAAAAAAAAACTCAATCCTAATTTAGTTATTAATAACAGAAAAGTAATCATTTTTCTCATTTATTTGCCAGGAATTATGTTAAGTGCTGTGGATAGAGGTAAAAGACAGTTCCTGCCCTCAGTGAGTTTATGATCATTAGAAGGACACAACATGCAAACAAATATATATGAAGCAAATTATATACAACCTAAATAGGAAATAATTAACAGAGAGAAGACACTAGAATTAAGAAGGATTGGAGGAGGCTTCCTGTAGGAAGTGGAATTTTAGTTGAGATTTAAAGAAAGCCGGGGGGAGATCAGTAATCAGAGCGGAGGAGAGAGAACATTGCAGTCATAGAAGACAGCCAGAGAAAATGCCCAGAGCCAAGAGATGGAATGTCAGTGTCACTGGGATCAAAGTATATGTTGAATAGTAAGGTGTAAGAAGACTGGAAATATAGGAGAGAACTAGGTTATGCAGGGCTTTGGATACCATAGTATTTGGGTGCTCCTAGAGGCAATAGGAAACCACTGGAGTTTATTGAGTAAAGGAGCAACTGAAGAGGACCTGCACTTTAGGAAAATCATTTTAGTGGCTGAATGGAGGATGGATTGGAGTAGGGAAAGACTTGAGGCAAACCCACCAGACTGTTGCAGTAATTCAAATATAGCATGATGAGAACCTGTACTAGTAGTGGCAATGTCAGAGGAGAAAAGGGGACATAATTGGGAGTTATTACAAAGGTGAAATCTGCCTTGGCAACAGATTTGGATATGGGGGGATGGGAGATAGTGAGGAATCCTGGATGACTCATAGGTTTCAAGCCTGAGGGACTGGGACAAAGATGTCATCCTCTGCAATAATAAAGAAGGTAGGAGGCAGGGGGGATTATTTAGGGAGGAAAAGAATAATGAGTTGTTTTGTACATATTGAGTTTAAAAAAATGAATGTTAAAATTTTTGTTTACATGCAATTGGAAAAAAATTTAATTAAAAAAGGAAAGATAGTGAAATGTAATCTCATTGGTTTATAAGGTCAAAGATTGAGGTTGAAACCCTAGAGGCGTATAGTGTAATCCCTCATTTTATAGATGAGGAAAGAGATTATGGCTAAAAAGATTTTGACTTTGCTTGAGTGGCAGAGACAAGATACCATTGTATTAGTGTAGGTTCTTTGTTTTAAGCTGTGCAATGTGTGCAGTGCTTATCCTTGTCCTTTCATAAATCCTCCATAAATGATCAACCCATCATGCTGGAGACTTTCCTCTAGGTCTTTTAATATTTTGCTGATACAAAAGGGTAGCTGTCTTTTATGCACAACTCTTACTATGTGACCAGCCTACCTTCTTTTGGGATTATATATGTTTTTGATTTCATCATTATTATTTATTGTGTATAAGACCTTATTGATATGAAGCTACTTATTTACATCTACTATGCAACTTCTTATTACTTTGGGAGCTATTTGTGATTGTGATTCTTCTGAGATGTTGTGTTCCATGATTGATGGACACACACACACACACACACACACATATAGGATCCTACTGGGAGAATGTGAGCATTAAAAAAATGGGTTTCGGTAGGAGGGAAGAGTTTGTACTTATTGATCACATTGCATTTTCTTAATCTAGCTGCTCTCATCTCTTTCAACTTTAGGGCCAGGTCATTGTCCATTCCATTCAGCCACATCATTATCTTGGAAATGTACATTTTTCATCCATTTTTTTTTTCACTGTGTGAACTGCTAAACCAGTCTCTCTGAAGATGGGTGACCCATAACAACAGTCTTCCAGTTGGTGTTCTTGTATATAGTTTCTCCTCTCTGGTACACACAGTTACTCTAAGCATGTTATTCTCCTGTTCCAGAATCTGCCGTAGCTACATGTTGCAGACACAAACTCCTAAGCTTGGCATTTTTCACTCCAGTCTCATTTTGAAAACTTAGTTAACATTCCTCTCTTTCACATGTTTTGTGTTCCACACCTACTGACCTATTTCTTGTTCCCCCAAATTACCATTGCTTTGCTGTCTTCTTATTTTTCCAGAGGACATCTTACATTCTTAGAAAGCATTTCCTTCTAGCCACTTATAATCCTTAGCCAAGCACAGACCCAGGAGAATCAGGGCACATTCATATTTTAGTGGTGATGTATTTAGATAATGAACCAGCAAACTGAGAAGGGACAGTCAAGTGGGTAGGAGAAGAACCAGGAGAGAGTAGTGTTGTAAGAAGCCAGAGAAGACAGGGTGGTAAGCAGTGTCTTATGCTGCCAAGAGATCAAGACTCAGGAGAACTGAGAAAAAAATCATTATATTTGTCAAGTAAGCAATGAAATGAATGAAAGTAAAAGCATTAAGTGCTTACTATGTGGCAGCTAGGTGGTACAGTGGATAGAATGCCAGGCCTGGAGGGAGGAAGACCTGAGTTCAAATCCAGCTTTAGACATTAGCTTTGTGATTCTGGGCAGGTAACTTAACCCTGTTTTGCCTCAATTTTCTCTATAAAATGAGCTGGAGAGGGAAATGTCAAACGACTTCAGTATCTTTGCCAAGAAAACCCCAATTGGGATCACAAAGAGTTGGGCGTGATTCAAATGACTGAATAACAACAAAATGTGGCTAGTACTATGCTAAGCCTTAGGGATGCAAATACAAAAGCTAGGCAGCCTCTGTGACTGAAGGAGATAAAATTCTAATTGTACAAGGTTACACTGTTCGGCCGATGGGCTACCTGAGCCTTTTCTTACCTGTCGTAAGTCTTCGGTGGCCAAACCGGATAAACGTATTGAGAGAAGAGACTTTCCAGAATCGAACAAGGGTTAGGCTTTATTCAGGGTTTTGGTTACATGTGCAGGGTGAATTCTTCCTCAGGAGAGAGGAATCCTCCTCATCCCAAGGAGGCAAAGATCGTATAGCAAGAGGTTGGGAGCGGGAGAGGGAAGGGAACTTCTGACCTCTAAGGGCCCCTCAGCACGAAGAGCCTTCAGGCTTTCCTGACCCTACTTAAGCTCTCGCACCACATAGTTTGCACATGAATACCGGGTCGTGCTCTCAGCCCTTAGCTAGTCAACAACAGGTGTGCTCAGACCATGGGTTAATCTCAAGAGTGGGATGCTCTCCCCAGCAAGTTTCCCATGGAGAAGAGGCGGAAATGAACGAGATAGCCCGTATCTCACACCTCAATTCCCAGCTATTCCCTGGGAGGCCTCATGAGAACTCTGAGGTTTAGAAGTCCTCACCTTTACCTGCCCGAGACTGTCCACATGAAACTGAGCTTACACCCCCAACATTACACATACAGGGATCTAGAGTTGGCAAGTAGGAGGCAGAGGACAGGGACAGATGGCACATGTGGTGGCCTGGTTTGGAGATGTCTAGGAAGTGGTACATGGCTTGGTCTTCTGATCACTAGAGAGGTCAATGTGAGCTCACCCAAATGGACCTCAAGCCAGCCAACATTGTGATAAGAGAAGTTGCGAGTGAGTATGAGCTCCAGCAATCAGAATTGTGATCCTACCAGGTATGTCAGAAGAGAAATGGGAAACAGCTATCCTCCAGAAGGAGCAGAGATGTAGAGATATATACACTTCATAAAATACTTGAATCAGATGTGGCCAAAATAGGTACATGATTAAGGCATAAAGGGTGATATAAGCAAATTAGGAGAGCAGGGAAAATTTTACCTGTTAGTTATATGAATAAGGAAAGAGTTTATAACCAAACAGGAGACAGAGAGGATCAAAAGAAGTAAAATGAATAATTCTGTTTACATGAGGTTAAAAAGGTTTTGCCCAAACAAAACCAATGCAAAATTGAAAGAAAAACTGGCAACTGGAGAAGAAATATTACAGCAAGTTTCTCTGATAATGGCCTCATTTCTCAAACATATAGGGAACTGCGTCAAATTTATATTTTTAAAAATGTCATTACACAAATAATAACTCACTACTGACTATGGAAATGTAAATTAAAACAACTCTTGAGGTATCACCTCATACCTATGAGATTGGCTAACATGACAGAAAAAGGAAAATCACAAATACTAGAGGGGCTGTGGAAAAATTGGGACATTAATGCACTTTTGGTGGAGTGCTGAACTGATTCAACTATTCTGGAAAGCAATCTGACACTGTGCCCAAAGGGCTATAAAACTGTTCATGCTCTTTGACCCAACAATACTACTACGATGCCTACATCCCAAAGAGACCAAACAAAAAGGACACGTATATACAGAAATATTGACAGCAGCTCGTTGTGGTGGTGGCAAAGAACTGAAAGTTGACAGGATGCACATCAATTGGGGTATGGCTGAATAAGTTGTGGCATCTGATTGTGATGGAATACCACTGTGCCATAAGAAATGATGAGTGGGATAGTGTCAGAAAAAACCTGGGAAGACCTGTACGAATTGATGCAGAATGAAGTGAGCAGAACCAGGAGAACAATGTAAAAGACCTAGCTATACTGATCAGTACTGTGGTACAAGAGAGTTCTGGGAGGACTCATGATAAAAAATTCTATTTACCTCCAAAGAGGTAATGATGACTTCTTTAGTGTAAATTGAAGCATATACTATTGCTTTATTTTTCTTGCTTTTTTCTTTGCAACATGGCTAATATGGAAATATATTTTGAATTATTTCACATGTATAATTGATACCATATTGCTTGCTTTCTCAGTGAGTGGAGGAGGGGCTAGAGAGAGAGAGAATTTAGAACTCAAAATTTTTTTGAAAATCATTAAATAAGTTTGACATTATCTCCCCCTCTCTCCCAAAAAAGCACTTAGATACACAGAAGGGAACAAGGTCAACTAAGCACCTGTAGCATCAGGGCAAGAAAAATTGCAGGAGACTTGAAACCAGTGTAATCTCTAACATGGGGCTTGTCATGGCCACAGCAGGAGATGAAACCAACTCCTGATTGGGAATCATTCAACAAGAAGAAGAAAGACCAGCAGAGGTCAGAACCTCTGGTGGGCAGCCAGAAAACTGGTTGAAAACAGAGGCAGAGCATAGGACTCTACCAACCACCTCATCTAGATTGGCAGCGACAGCAGTGTCTAAACTGGAAGGAAATGAGATTTTTTGAAAGCCCACTCAACCTATACAAGAATGACTTTCCAGAATGAAAAAATCCTAATCTAAAAATTAAAAGTGAAAATATGAGAAAACAGAAGATTTCACACAATAAAAAAATACTATGGGTTAAGATAAATCCCAGAGGTAAATGCAGATGAAGAGAGTAACCCCACTATAACTTCAGATAGAGCGTCAGAAAAGATGGTTTGAATACAAGGACTACTATGGTTATTGGACATAGTGAAATGAGTTTTTAAAAATTATAAATGAAATGAGAATATAAGAGGAAAAAAATTGAAAAAAGGTTGACTACCTTAGAACAGAAAGTGAAAAACCTTAAATAGTATATTACCTAAAAAATAGATTGGGCAGAACTCAATCACTCCAGGAGATAAGAAATATTAGAAGAAATTGATAAAGTTTTTAAAAAATTAGAAGAAAGCTGAAGGTATCTACCCTTCAGAACAATTGACTTGGGAAGTAGGTCAAGAAAAAATAATTTAAGTGCCATTAGAATCCTGAAGTGCATAACCAAATAGTTACTTGATTTACATGTGTTAAGAAATCATTTAAGAAAACTACCAAGATTTATTAAATCTAGTGGATTAAGCAAAATTTTGGTAGCATGAACTTCAGAGGAGTGGGAAAGGTTGTTGAGTGATGATGACAACCCAATATTTTAGAAATAACTCTGTAACACAAAAAAACCAGTGAGACAAGAAGTATGAAATAAGATGCAGTCAGTGCTATATATTATGACATGATGTAGTATGATCTGTGAAGCCAGGTTTCTGAGGACCTAGAGGCTGGAAGAAAGAAAACAGGAAGAGATATAAAATGAAGGAAAAATTGTTAGTTATGGACTGGGAATCTGGAAGGCATAATAGATAAGGTGGTCAAAGTTGAAGTGAGACATCAAGGTTTAGGGCTAGGGAGGATAGCAATGGGAGGCATGAGGTGAGGGAGGGAGTGTTTTTTTTTAAAGGTCACATTTTTCTACTTTATAATGAAGTGCAGAAGCCAAAGCAGCAGCCATAAAAAGCCTGTAGGGTAGAGGAGAGAAATGACCAAAGGTCTCTAGTTGCTTCCTTCCCACTAGTGGGGGGATGTCTATTATTTGCTCTGGATGGCATAATGGCATTGAAGACATTTTAATCAACATATTGGTTAACTGTTTTGCTCTGTTTCTCTAAGTGAAAGTATTCTCTCTTTTGTCTACGTAGTTTGTTACAAGCACCATTATTTCTTTCTCTAATTTCTGTACTCAGCATCTTCGCTTTCATCAATGCAAAATGCTCAGTGGGACAGTTTCCCTTTATTTTCTAAGTATTTATCAAACATATGCTAATAGGCATGGATTATATAAGAAATGTAGAGTAGAGCCCCCACTGTTATGAAAAACTTTTGTCCCAAAAAAAGAACAAGTTTGACATTTGCTGTTCAATTTACAACTCATGATCTATGTTGTGTTGCTACCAGTTCTTATGTTGTACACAACACTATCTGATGGATGCACTATTGCTGTGTGTCAGATATTTAAGATGATGCTTTTAAGAAGTTGAGGATTTAGCTCACATTAAAGCTTCATAATATAATGCGTGTATGCATATATATACTTATGAATACATTATGTGCATGTGTACATAATCTCACTTAATGGAAAATGACTGGCATCAATATCACTAGAGTAGTGAGAGTCTTGGACCAGAAAGCCAGTTAGGAGGCTTTTGCAATAATTGAAGTGAAAGTTGATGAGGGCTTGAAGCAGTGTGTTGGCTGTGTGAGTAGAAAGAGGGAAACATGTATACATGATTTTGTGAAAGCAGAAATGACAAGAATTGACCACCAAGTGAATATGTGAGAAGTTGAAAGTAATACCAAAGTTGTTAACTTGGGAGACTAGAAGAATGGTGGTACCTTCATCAGAAATGTGAAAGTTTGGAAGAGGGAAGAGTTTGGGGGGAAAAATATGAGTGAAGTTTCAGACATGTTACATTTGAGATGTGTCCAGCTGCCAGGCCTAGAGGCCTGTGGGCTACCCGAGTCTTCTTACCTCACCTCCCGAGGTCTTCGGTTGGCCAAACCAGATACTCGTATGAGAGAAAGGATGTTCCAGAGTCAAACAAGGGTTGAGCTTTATTTCTCAGGGTCTCAGTTACAAGTGCAGGGGATTCTTCCTTAGGAGGGAAAGAGAATCTCCCAAGGAGGCAAAGATCTTACAATAAGAGATTGGAAGTAGAAGTACAAGCGGGGAGAGAGGGGGAGGGGAGAGAAGGAGAAGAGGAAAAGCGGAGCCTTGTGTCCTCTTTGGCTCCTCACGTGCTAAGAGAGCTTTCAGGCTTCCCTGATCCTACTTAACTCTCCAGTCGCATAGTTTGCATCTAAATACCGTGCTGTTAGATAACAATAGTGTGCCCAGATCCGGGACAATCTCGAGGGCGGGGAGATCTCTCTCCCATCACGTTTCTCACGGGAAGAGGCAGAAATACACGAGATAGCTCGGTTCACCTCGATTCCCAGCCGTTTCCTGGGGGGGTCTCGTGAGAGCTCTAAGATTTAGAAGTTCCCACCTTTACCCGCCCGAGACTGTCCACACGGAATTGAGCTTCCAACCCCAACATCCAGCATATCCAGTTTGAAGTGCGCAATAGGAAATTGGTGATGTCAGACTGAAGCTCAGGGAAGAAAGCCTGGGACAGATTATGTATAGATCATAAATCATCTGCATAGAGATGGGATTAGCAAGAGGAAAACTCTAGAATGAGAGGAGTAATAGACTTAGGACAGAACTTCAGGAAACACTCACAATTAGAGAGAGATTTTTTGGACAATGAGGCAGCAAAGAAGACAGAAGAGTGAACAGACAAGTAGGAAAACCTGAAGAGAGTAACTCACAGACCCAGAGAACGGAAAGTGTGTGTGCAGCTGGAAAACGTGATCACTAGTGTCAAATGGAATAGATAGGTCAAGAAGAATAAGGACTGAGAAAAGATTGTTAGATTTGGTCATTTCAAGGTCATTGCTTAACTTTGAAAGAACAGTTTTAGCTAAGTAATGAAGTCAGAAGCTAGATTGCAAAGAGTTGAGGAGAGGAAATGGAGGCAGGCAGTGTAGATAACTTTTATTTTTATTTTTTTAAGGAGTTTCGGAAAGAAGAGAAATATAGGACAATTATTTGAAAGAATAATAGGTCTAGTGAAAGTGTTTCTTTTTTTAAGTATAGGGGAGACTTGGGCATTTTTGAAGATGAAAAACTAGTAGAGAAGAGAAAAAGGGAAGATACATTCTAGAGAAGACGAGATGGGCTCAAGGTCACATGAGTGTATCAGGGTTGATTTTGGCAAGGAGAAGGGCCACATTTTTGTCAGAGACTGGGGAAAAGAACAAAAGTGTAATAAATAAGATGAAGAGAATGGGAAAAGTGAGAGCTCACATTTAATTGCCATAATTTTCTCAACAAAGTAAAAGTTAAAATCTTCAGTTGAGAGAGAATGGAGGGAAAGTTATAGAATGCTTGAAGTAACAGATTTGAATTGACTTCTTTGGAGTAAGATAGGGAATTGAGGTTGAATAAAAGAATTACCTTGCAGGTGAGGGCCCAATTCAGATTAGTATGTATGATTTTGTGGGGTAATCAGTTCCCCCCAGCTTCCTTCGTTAGAAGTGTTTGGTTGTCCTTCATTCTCAAAGAGGGTCAAAATGACATCATTGTGCTAGAGGCTGATCAGACCAACATGAGTTCAGAATGTTCTACCAAGAAAACACAGGTACTCTATCAGCCCCCACCACTCCATCCATCCATGGAACCATTGGTTACAGCAAATGGAGAAGTTTTGAATGCTGTGGATAAGTTCATTTATCTTGGTAGTATACTTTCCAGGGATGTGCACTATGATAATGAGGTTAACACACGCATTGCCAGTGCTAGCTCAGTGTTTGGGAGCCTCCAAAGGAAAGTATGGGAGAGAGGAGGTATTAGACTGACTACCAAATTGAAGATCTACAGAGCCATTATGCTGACCTCATTGTTGTATGCCTGTAAAACCTGTACAGTGTACCAGTGCCATACCAGAAAACTGAATCATATCCACTGAAGATCACCTGGCAGTATAAGGTACCAGGAACTGAGATCCTTACTGGAATTGCCAAGCATTCATACTCTGCTTCAGAGAATGCAGCTCCAGTGGACTGACCATGTTGTTCAAATGCAAAGTGTACACTTGCCAAAAAGACTGTTTTGCGGAGAACTCACACAGGGCAAATGTTCACCTGGTGGTTAGAAGAAGCAATACGAGGGTACTCTCAAGGTATCTCTTAAGAACTTTGAAAACTAGACATAGACCAATGCCTGATACCATACACAAGAATAAAGTCCAAATGAGTACATGACCTAGGTATAAAGATTGATACTATGAGCAAATTAGTGGAGCAAGGAATAGTGCATTTGTCCGATCTATGGAGAATGCAGAAATTTATGATCAAACGAGATAGAGAACATTATGAAGAGCAAAAGGATGATTTTGATTACATTAAAATGAAAAGTTTTTGCACAAATTTAATGCGACCAAGATTAGGAGGGAAGCAGAAAACCGGGAAAGAATTTTTGCAACTAGTGTCTGTGATAAAGGCTTCCTTTCTAAAATAGATAGAGAACTGAGTCAAATGTACAAGAATACAAGTCATTCCCCAATTGATAAATGGTCAAAGGATATGAACAGACAGTTTTCAGAAGAAGAAATTAAAGATATGAAAAAATGCTCTAAATCACTATTGATTAGAGACAGGTAAATCAAAACAACTCTGAGATAACACATCATACCTATCAGATTGGCTAACATGACAGAACAGGAAAATGATAAATGTTGGAGAAGATATGGGAGAGTTGGAATACTAATTCATTGTTGGTGGAGTTGTGAACTGATCCAACCATTCTGGAGAGCAGTTTGGAACTATGCCCAAAGGGCTACAAAAATGTGCATACCCTTTGACCTAGCAATACCACTTCTTGGACTGTATCCTCAAGAGATATGAAAATGAGAAAGGGTTCCACGTTTACAAAAATATTTATAGCAGCACTCTTTGTGGTGGCCAAAAACTGGGAATCAAGGGGATACCCATCAATTGGGGAATGGCTGAATAAATTATGGTATATGAATGTAATGGAATACTATTGTGCTGTAAGAAATGATGAACAGGAAGACTTCAGAGAGACCTGGAAAGACTTATGTGATCTGATGCTGAGAGAAAGGAGCCAGAACCAGGAGAACTTTGTACATAGAAACAACCACAGTGCGAGAATTTTTTCTGGTAGACTTCGAACTTCATTGCAATGCAAGGACCTAAAAAATTCCCAGTGGTCTTTTAAGGCAAAATGCCTTCCACATCCAGAGAAAGAACTTATGGGATTCAATTGTAAAATGTAGCAGATCATCTTCTTTTGTATTATGATTTGGTTTCTTATATGATCTCTCCCATTCATTTTAATTCTTCTATGCAACAAAAATAAATAAATAAAATTAAATTAAAAAGAAAGAAGTTTGAAATTGATTGTGTAACAGAAGAGACCTTGACACAGGACCACTCAGCATGGTGTGCCCACATCAGAGAAGGTGCTGTGCTCTATGAGCAAAGCAGAATTGAAACAGCTCAAAGGAAACACAGGATGCGCAAATTTAGAGAAATCACTCCAAATGTTCACATGGACTTATGTGTGCCCAATCTGTGGTAGAGAAGTCTTTTTCAGGTATGTTGTTGAGGGCTTTCTTAGGTATAGATTGGACTAGGCAGGCACTCAAATTCCTTTCTAGTTCTGAAATTCTGTGAATTTATGGAAGCAGGTTCCTAAGAAGCAAAAATTTAGACTTAAAACAAAACCCAAGCCATGGATATATAAAAATAATATTTGTAAATCAGTAAATGGGATTAGTAATTACAATCAGGATAGTGTGATTTTTTTTTCCTGTGGACATTAACCAAAGAAATTATTTATACAATTATTTGTTAAATAGAGCTTCTTGTGTCTGCTAAAGTGCTATATGGACTTCCACTATGTAACATTTGTTATAATGAAATTTTATCTGCCTAAAAGTCCAAAAAATAATTTTTGTCCTTATTTCCAACTAGGGAAATAAGCCATTTAGGTGAGGAAATCTATGAAACTTTTCCAAAAACATATCTAGAAACATATGCACCCACCAATTGAGAATCAGTTTTATTGCTTAGGAGCTGATCATTTCGCATATGTCCTACCATGGGAATATAAACATTTTACAATTGCCTTATTGTTCCAGCTAATAAAAATGTAGCATTTATTACCAAGTGCAGGGTAACTAATGAGCTTTAAGAGAATGAAACAGAATGCTTTTTTCAGATAATTTCTAGTTTTGGAATGCAGAGTTAGTCAGGATAGTTTACATTGCTTGGTACCATAAATATTAGTCATGGCAAATAAAATATTTGCCTTTCCTACCTAATTTTAAAAATTCAAATTATGTCTTTTCTATAAAGTAAAAAATGTTCAGCAGGTCTCAGAAATGGTTTTTTGTTGGTGCAAGGAAAATATGCATATACTGCGATTTTGAAAAATAGCAGAAAGTTAAAAAAAAATCCTAAATTTCTTCTTTGGAGCCCAAGAGCAGTGGCAGTTTTTTTTAATCCCTTTAAACAAGGTAAATTATGTTTAGATGTTATGCTAGGTGACCAATCTGACCATTTCTTCCCAGAGAAGGTTGTTTATTATGCTTAGCTTTTTAAAAAATTTATTGGTTGTATACTTTCCACTGATTTAGAGAAATATGATTAAGATAAACTTTATATGAAAATTGGATTCTTTTCCGGAAACGGCCTGATTGAGTAATTTGAATACTCTGTGTGCGCGTGCGCGTGTATGCATGCGTGTGTATGCATGCGTGTGTGCATACTAAGAATTGTATTTATTTTCATTATTTTGCCCCCAAATATTTAAAAGTAGCAAAACAAAGGCAGAATTCTTTTTTCCTTTAACTCACTTCTGTTTATTGCTTAATATCACATAAAAATCTCGTCACCTAAAAATCTTCCTTCACATTTTCCACATTTAGTCACATTCTGGGTGACTCATAATACTATTATATCTGTTACCTACATTACCGTTTAAATTGTGTACTCTATCTCATATTTAGTCTTTTTTTTTTAGCTAGTTTTATGAATGAGATAGTGCTAAAAGAAATATCCATCCATTAACAAATGTTCATTTTCTCATAGATTGGCGATTTGATTTCTGCCTTCATTAATAAATTGATTCTGCTATTTCCAAAGTTACCACTCATGTCTTAATTGCCAAATTATGCTTTCTCAGTTTTCTGCCTTCTTGACCTCTATGGCATTTTGATGCTGCTGAGAACTCCCTATTCCTTGATACAATATCCAGGCAGATTTTAATGACAGGGCTTGTTCTTTACTGTTTCCCAACTATCTGGCTGTTCCTTCCCAGTCAGTATTGCTAGATCACTTATTCATATCTACCCCTTCTCCAACCTCTCCAAGGTGTGGGCATGCACCAAAACTATATCTTGGTCCTTTTCTCTGTATGTTCTCTTGATGATTTCATTAGTGCCCATGGTTTTAGCTATCATCTCAGTCAATGCTTCATAGAGTATTCCAGTTGAACAGAGGATGTAGGATTTGTTAGTGAGGACATCATTGGTCATGGTAGAGAGGGTGCTTTTTGTAGCACATATAAAGTGAAAAAACCTACAAAGCATTAAGGAGCAAGTTATAAGTTGACTTTGGCTAGACAAAAGTGTTGGGGGTTGATAAGTGGCTATAGGATATAGTCTGGGACTTGGGGTCAGGAAAACCTGAATTTATATCCTGTCTTGGATACTTACTAAGTATGTGACCCTGGGCAAGTCACTTAACCTTTCTGTGTTGTGTCTCAATTTCCTCATCTGTAAAATGGGAGTGATGATTGTAGCACCTACCTCACAGGGTTATTATGAGGATCAAATGAGTTAAAATATGTGAAATACTTTTCAAACCTTAAAGCGCTATATAAATGCTAGCTGTTATTACTGGTGTCTTTGTTGAAAGTTGGAAGCAAAGCTGGAGCAAAGGGATGAAAATGAAAATGAACTCTATATGTAGAGTACAATAAGGAAACCACAGTGGTTAAAATAGAGGGTTTGTGTTAGGGAATAGTGGACAATAAAACTGAATAGGTACGTTGGGCCAGGGTAAATAGGGTGTATTAGGATCTTAGATGTGATGCTAGTGCAAATGTGGAGGTTCCTTCTTTTGTTGGAGTGATATGTTGAAACAGATTGATAGTGTACATAGTAGTTTGTAATGAAGAAACTAGATTCACCATAATCTGGTATTGTGACTATTATTATTATTATTATCCAGGTATGAGGTGATAAGAACCTGAGTTGGGATGAGGATGGAATAGAGAGAAAGTTATGAATCTCAGGTATTGCTGGGACCGTTACAACAAGTGAATGAAAAACAGAAAGGCAGTTTGGTGTGAGCTAATTACAGTTCATAGCTAATATGTTTTTCAAATTCAACCCTATCATTCCCTGGAGTAGCAGTTCTAAATGACAGATTCTCAGACAATAATAGTGGTATTAACTGCTATAGGTTAAACGGCTGTACTCATTTTATAAAATTCTCTGACACTGACATGATTCCTGATGGAAAAGTCTTGATAATAACTGCTATGATATTTTCACATTGCCACATTTTCCTCATTCAAGAATAGCAGCTGTTCTCAGTGTGGCGCCAGTATGATCTAATGAAAAATCTCTTTTCACATGATTGCTTCTTACTCCCCCTGAAATATTAACCACAGTGCATCCTCATATGTGAATTGCATGAGATGTGTCTTTTCATTAGAACAAAGTATGTTTTTAATGAGATGCTGATTTGCGCATCCTTATTTATATCTTTAAGATATTGAAATGTGAATGAAGCAAGTTTATACAATACCAAAGACATTCTCTTCTCCTTAGAACACTGCATTGGTTCTTCTATAAGTGTTAGTGTTTTAACTTCTGTAGTGAAAAGAGTACTGGACTTAGGAGAATCTTCAGTATGTCTCTTGGATCTGATACTTAATAGCTTTGTGGTCTTGGACAAATTACTCATGCTCTCTGAGCCTCATTTTCTTTATCTATAAAATAGGCCTATAATACCTCCTCTATTTACCTCCTAAGCTTGTTTATAGGATGAAATGAGATCATGTATATAAATTTGGTGCTAAATAAATATCAGCAATACATTGAGATATTTCTGATTTTTTATGTAAATATTTTCATGTACTCTCAATTATTTCTGTGACATATTCTTTATTTAGTAAAGAGTATATGCATCGAAAATAGGAAATCTTATTACTCTGTTTTTAGTGGTATGATCAGATTTGTGAACAGTGACTTTTTACATTACTTTTACATCAGCAGATGTTTTTTTTGTTGCTTTTTCCTCTGCATTGTCAACACTTATCCTAATATTTTAGCTATATATTTTCAGTAACAATTCAGAACCTGTAGTTAATTTAGAAAAGACAGGATTCTCCACGTTACTTTGATTGTACTTATCTGGCATCTCTAATAAGGGATTGAATTAGACTTTCCTTTTCATCTTGTGTATATGATTTACTACTAAGGCTCAGCAGACAGGGAATATATGGTGAGTCTTTGCTGATCTCTCCATTTTTTATCCACATGAAGGTTTGTGGGAACAAGAAAGCTATGCACTTGTAGCAAAAACTAGATCATCCCATTCCAAGCTTTGCATATATTACTTAAAGTATTATTAGGAAAGCACATACTTATATTACTGAATCTTCTCCCAACAACTAATAATATCTTATTCTAAGGCTAAATCAATTTTTAAAATGTTAACCCTTGACAGTTATATTATAAACAGATTCTCCTATATTCTCTTTTGATAATCAGTCTCTGATGTATACTGCAAAAAGCTGAAGGTCAGGGCTGTCCCAAGCTTATTATTTTCTGGCCTCCTATTAGGTAGAGTACTCAAAGTTTGTCTTGGAACACTTTTTCTTACTCATTTTGGGAAATGTGTGATCTTAGCATAGAAGTCATAGACTTTTCCCAGGTGCATTTTGATTCTAAACAGATAAGTGGTCTCTTATTGGTTTTTTGAAAATTGGTAAAAATGAACAACATTTTCATGCCCTAATAAAATAAGACCACAGTATGGAGACCATATTTTGTTTTGCCATGAAGCCTCACTGACCTACTTGCTTGCCCATTGACCAGTTGACTGTGTTGTTGTTATATGTTCATCCTTCATTGCTGAAGACCATGCCATCAGAGAAATGATGACATGACTTGAATTTGACTTTTTTTTTTTGAGTGAGGGAGGTTTGTGCAAGTCACCAGCCTCACTTCTCCTCCAGTGTCATCTGAATCCGGTGACCAGATATTCAGCAAGATGACTGGAGATGACCCAGGATGAGGCAATTGAGGTTAAGTGACTTGCCCAAGGTCACATAGCTAGTGAGTGTCAAGTGTCTGAGGTAAGACTTGTCAGGTCCTCCTGACTCCTGCACAGGTACTCTATCCACTGCACCACCTAGCTGCCCCAATTGACTGAAAATAGATGAAGCAGATCATAGGTCAATCTACTGAAAGAAAAGGAGACCCCTTCATCATACCTTATGTAGATTAAATCCCCCTCCTACCCTCAACATTGAGCAGGGATAGGGTGAGATGGAAACTCAGGACATTATTTTCTTGCCAAAGGCTATGTTCCAGCCACTCTATTTTTATTATTTCTTTTCAACTCAGTAAGCTTTACTTATAGTATTTGTCATTTGAAGTTGCCTATATAGCCTTGAAGAAAACCTCCCCAGTGTTTTTGAGAACCTGAATTTGTTTCTTCACATTACATCTTCACACAGGAGAACACATACATATTCACACAGTTACCTTAATGTTTGCATATACAGTACCATGCTTTTCTCTTCATCCTTCTCTCTTCTCTGGCTATTCTCTTATGCTCACAGTCCTGTCCTGAGCTCCTTCATGTCAGTAGGGCAGTAGAGAAACCTCTCTGAGCACACTGCTGCTCTCGTGTTCTTCACTCTCTTTGTGTTCTTCCCCAAAATAACATTGCAAGGCGAGAGAGAGAAAGCAGGTGCTTCTGGGAGAAAATGTTCCTCTGAGAATGGTTTATAGAAAGGTAGAATGGAAATGATACTCCTTCTATGCAGTCAATATGAATAAGGAAGTTAGACAAACTCTAAGGTATCTCCAGTGATCTATTTTGTATTATGACTATTTGTGTATTTATCCTCCTTTTTCTTTCTGCCTATCACCTAATTATAAATCCAGCACTGTCTTATTCAATATTGAATAATAAGTCATCTTCTATCTCCTTACCACTACTGTTGCACAGAGGCCAAATTTTTCAAAAACACCTTTATTTCAGTAAATAAATATATGTTAAATGAATCATTTGACTCCACATAATTTAAGACATTTGTTTAGAGTACACAGTTCAGTTATCCTATTCTAAAATTATACTAAAATTTATTTTTAATATTTTATAATTAATTTTGTATGAATAAGGATTTTTCCCCCTTCAGTGATAGTTAGTTATCTTTGAGTTTTTATGTTAGTAGGAATACCTACATTATGAACATATTTTCATTTTTTAAAAACCACACATTTGAAATGGGTTTTTTGAACAACCATGCTAACCTGTAACAAAGCATTCAAGGCCTTTTTGTCAAAAGCCTTTTTGAACAGTGTCGAATATGTGGTGTGAACAAGGCCAAAAGCACTAGGTTCGAACATTTTTTCATTATTGCTTCCTTATGCCATGTTGAAACAAGCTTAATGAGGGGAAATTTTTTTGTATAATTTACTTTATATTTTAATGTAACTTAGATAAAAATTTTAGTATCCAAAATGAGAATTTAGCAGTTATTTTCTGCCTGTTTTGTTTTATTTTGTTTCACCTTTAAAAAACTATTAGCCTAGAGGAGGTAGGGATGTAAAATATGCATTTACTTTGGTTCTAAATGCTTACTAAATACTATCAGTCTATGTAATATTTGAAATTTTTTAATAAAAATTAATAAAAAGTGAATCTAAATTTTAGAGTTTAGAATGTAGGACATTTTGATGGTGCCATCTTTTGAATTCATACATTGTAGGCTGTATTTTTATAATATGTATTGCTGAGATGCTGATGAGATGTGGATTACTTTTCTGATTGAATTTGAACTGTTTTATTAACATCTATCAGTAGACAGGCAGAAGAAACTCAAATTTGTCAAATGACTTACTTATCTTTAAGAAACTTACAGAAAGGTTAAAGAAAGGAGGAAGTTAAAACTCATGACTAAAAAGTAAATGAGAACAGTTTTTATTTAAGGTACCGTAGAAACATACCAAAGATCACATACTCAGTTATTTTGCTTATTCATACTGTTCTTTTTTCTTCCTTTTCTGTCTCTTCTCTTACCATTTCCATTTTCTTCCCTTTCTTCCTTTTCTAGGCTAATTTTTTTCCCCTGATTTTGTCCCTTTTATTATCCATTTATTAGCCTTCCTTCCTTTTCTTTTTACAGTTTACATATGTAATAAAACTAATTCAAAACTTAAATTTTTATGCAGGGATCTATGCCAGTTAAACTTATATCCCATTGCCTGTAATTTAATTAGAACTATATCATGGTGATAGTAATAGTTAATGGATGACACTTTGAGGTTTACAAAGGAAATTGTATACATTATTTTATTTGTTCAACAGCTCTATTGTAATTAAAGTGCAAATATTACTCCCACTTCACCATCTATAAATATTTCCAGTTTAAAAAATCTTGACAGAATCTGCTTATATGGAGCAGAAGTGACATGTAACATGTATTTTAAACAAGCAGAAATACAAACATTTCTACTGTTAAAAAATGTTTTTATTTTATATGTAAATGCTGACTGGTCATTCCCTGACAATTAAACTCATCTAAAATGAGAAAGACACTGGTTTCTAGTATCTTTGCCCATAGACAATAGAAATTGTATAATAATTTTGGATTACCGTATTGAATATTTTTAGTTGGTGACTAAAGCTGTGTAAACAGATGGTTTTATTGTGTTAAAAATGATTTGCCAACAAAACCTGACCTATATTTTATTGTGAAATTATTGTATTAATTATTGTGGCATCTTGGTTCTTTAGCAACTTGTTGATCATCTTAACTTCAATAATAATGACAGTGATTATCTAATGAGAATAAATTATCCAACAAACATATTTAAATGATCTTTATTTTTAAAATGTTGGAAGTTCTGCTACAAGTTCTCCATAGGGGAAATATACTTAGAATAGCAGAATCCTGAAGACTAAAATCCCCGCCATTTATCTGTATAAATACAAGATAGTGACCTCAGGTCATCATTTTCATCAATTAGTCTCCTTGATTCAAGTCGCTCCTCTGTGGACTCCACTTTCCAAACAACAGCCTAAATGATTTTCCTAAAGTTCAAATCTTACCTTGTCATTCTTCTTTCAGTAAACTTTGGTGGTTCCAAGTTACTTCTTGGATTAGATAGAATCTCCAAGTATGCATAGAATGGTCCAGAAAAACTGGTCTTTTATTGTTCCTTGCACTTGTCACTTCATCTGTCTCTGTGCTGACTCTTTCTGGTGCATGGAATGAACTCCTTTCTGGCTCCTATCTTTCAGAATCTACTCAAGTATCACCACTTACACAAACCTTTTCCAAATTCCTCCCACTGCTTGTGCCTTCTCCCCAAATTACATACAAGTTGTTTTCCATGGCTAGAGGGCAAGTACTGTTTCACTTTTGTTTTTGTAACCCCAGAGCCCAGAACAGTACCTAGCACATAGTAGGTACTTTAATCTGTGCTGGTTGTTTAATCAGTACCTCACGGTTTTTCTTCAGTACACCTTCCAACAACATAGTTCTTTATTGCTCTTTGTCTTTGTAGATGGTCTTTGTCAGTTTCTGTGACTAAAAAAAAAAATTCATCTCTTGTGCCTAGTCTTGCCACAAGCCTCTCGAAACTCAACTACTGTGCTCTCAATTGACAGATATACATCTCTGTGTGTGAAAACTTAGCCCAGTTTCTCTAGACAAGCATCGTAGGTCAGTTTGAGTGCCAAAGAACAATTTGAACTTTTCTATTCAATAGTATCAATCTAGTAATACCAGATTTCTCACATTAAATGTTCTGTCTGTATTTGTGCAAGACTCAGTAATTCACAATATCAGGACCTATCAATACTTCCATACATAATTCAGTAATACAAAAAGTATCAGTCAGTCAATCGACCAGTGGATAACTTCCCATAAGATATTTTAGAATGAACTTGATTTTCTTTATTAAGCACTCTGCTGGGCTTCTCAGGAAGGCTTTTTGGTTTTACACTTGACTTTTTGTAACTACCTAATAGTAAAACCTAAACATAAGCAAAATGACATTGAAATGAAATTTGACTACTTAGCATAAAATGTTTCTGTATTTTCTGTTAACTAGGAGAATATATGGCCATGTTAAGAGTAAACTAACACACTTTTATTTCTAATGTAACATTAGTTTTAAATCACCTCTTTAAGATGAAATTTGATACATTTTTCTGTATCATATATATTAGAATATTTTGCCATGTAGACTATCAAGGGATGGGCCATGCATGATTCCTTCCTTAAAGGCAATATTGAAGTTAACAAATGTATAAAATAACCCTGCTAGATGATATTGCTTTTCATGCCTCTTTTATCAAAATTATAACAAACTTTGATTGCAACTGCCATGTATTGTGTTTTTCATTTGCACCCTCCTCCCCTAATATCTGACCTTAGGTTAGTTACTTAATGCCTTTGGGCCTCAGTTTTCTCATCTCTTAAGTGAGGGGATTGTAAAATGGAACACATCAGTGGTGTCAAACACAAGTAGAAGTGGGCCACTGAACCATCGTAGCAGGCCACGTATTGAAAACTATGTTATCTAAATTCTGTTGTATTTTTATTTATTTTGTTAAATATTTCCAAATTAACTTTTAGTCTGCTTTGAGAAATACTGGAGTATTACTGGAGTAGATGATCACTTTTAGTTAAGATACTATGGCCTGACTTCAGACTAAGATGGTGCAACAAAAGGTCCTAAAGGACCCAGGTCTCCCACAAGAATCCCAGCAAAAGAGCACTAAATAGAATAGTGATCACAAAGAACAAAAAAAACACTAGTACATTTTCTTCATCTAGTTCAGAACTGCTCAAGAAGACAGAAGCCTGTGAAATCTCAAAGGGGGACCATGCCAGAATAGGTTGAAGCCAGCATAAGCTCCAGGAAATAAGCTCCAGCTCAGCCAGCAATCTCTAATTAACATGTCCTGAAGTCCTACACGCAAGGAGTGAGATATCATTACAGAGGAAATTGGGGGTGCGGGGTAGGGGGAAGGAGTCGGTCAGCAGCAACCTCTTGCAAATGAGCACTGAAGTCTATAGAATCTGGACCCTGGCCTGTGAGAGTAGCAGTAACAGACAGAGTCACTATCATTATCCCTCCCACCACAGATCATTATACAGAGAAACAGGTCCTACCAGTGCTCACTTCAGAGCATTTGGAGGCACAGCAAGAGACATGCTCAAATCAACAAATAGTCACATATTCCAGGGACCTGCAGGATATTTGAGATCAGCTTAATCTGTTTTCTCTGACCAGGCAGCAAGTGAGCAGAATGAACTTCTGATTAAGAATTGTCAAAGGAGAAAGAGACGGTGATTGGCCGAAGCTAATACCTGCGTTGGGCTAACTAGAAAGGATGTTAGCAACCAAGGATTACAGTGGGTAGGGCCTAGTATAAATCACCCTGTCCAGAAGTGCAACAGCATCCAAACTACAGTGAGGACAAACTTCACTCCCCATCCAAGGTTATAGAAGGGCAGAGTCTAGTCTTTGCACAAAATCACAGGCTAGCAACTAAGACTGGAGACAAGTTAGCAGAGCAACATATGGAACACAATGAAGAAATATTGTGAGTTAAGAGAAGTCAAAGAGAAATCCACAAGAAAAGAATAATTTTACAAGTCCAAGTATGGCGGCAAGGGGAGTGGAGGAAGAATGGTTTGGCCTCAAGGACTCTAAAAATGGCTAGACAAATAAACTAAGAAATGAAAAATGAAATTTGAGGTCTTTAAGGGAAAATTGGAAGAATAAAACACCGAAAACAGAGAATGTACATGGCAGACAGTTTTTATTTTACGTATAATGGTGCAAGGAGAACTCAGTAATTCCTGAGACATCAAGAAATATTAGAACAAAGTGAAGAAAAAAAGACTTAAAGATTACAACATATTAAGTACCTATATCAAATACAACTTAACCTGAAAAGAGTTAGAGAATTTAAGAATCATCAGATGCCATGAAAAAGATGACCATTCCAAGAACCTTGGATATCATATTTATAGATATAGTAAAAGAAAACTTCCCAGATCTATTAATACCAAAGGACATAGTGAAACTAGAAAGAATCATCTATCATTTCCTGTAAGAAATCCCAAATAAAAAACAACCAGGAATTTCTGAACCAAAATTCAGACCTCAGTCAAAGAAAAATACTTCAAGCTGCCAGACAGAAAATTCAGTACCAAGGAGCCACATGCCAGATCATACAAGACTATACTGAAGCTACCAGAAAGAACAGGAAGTCTTGGAATATGATTTTCAAAAAGACAAATGGACTAAATATTAGAACTAAAAATAACTTATTGAGAAAATACTGAGTATAAGCATGTGGGAAAAAATGTGACCCTTCAAAAAATGAGAACTTTCAAGCATTCTTCATAAAAAGATCAGAGTTGGGTAAAACCTTTAAAGTAAAAATATAGGAAACCAGAGAAACCTAAAAAGGTTAAATATCTTTGAGAAATTGGAAGGGGCTAAATGATGATTAAGTGCTTACTTTATCATGAAGGAAAAAAAGACAAGTCCGTTCAAAATTTCACTGTCTTGAGGGGTCACAGAAAGACAAACATGAGAAATATTATTAACATAAGAGAGTTCAGCGGGAAGAACAGACAACCGGGACAATTTTGAAATAAATACTTAGGATTTATTACACATTTTTTAAAAAGCAGGAGATATTAAGTGGACATTGACAGTTTCATTGAAAATCTCATTTTGTGTTGTGCTATGTGTATGGAAGTGATCTCTTTTTTGTGTTTAAGTTTAGAATAAATTTTTTTAAAAATGACAAACATAAAATTTAGGGGTAGTTTGGTTCCACCTTGTTGATTTTGAGAGAAGAAAAGGGTTAGCAAAGAAACTGGGAAGAGGAAAGAACTTAGTATTTCTAGGTGAGAATGGAGAAGGGAGAGAAGATAGGAAGTCATCTCACAAACTTCAGGCTTATCTGAATTAAGCAAAGGACAATTCAGCACACATACTCATAATTTGACTTAAAATTACATTAAGTTCAGTATGGAAACAGGCAGAGACAGGGAAGTGGGACATGTTTAAGAGGAAAAGTAGAGTTAGAGAAGAGAATCAGTACAAACTGAACAATCTTCAACATTAGAGGCTGGATCATAAAGGGAGCATTAAAAAGGAAAAAATTTATAAGAACCATTGTTTGGAATCTGGGCATGTTTTAATGTGGAGAGCAGAAGAATGGGGAAGAAAGTTATGTGAACTTATGGTACAGTACTTTGCCCCAAGGATGACACTGGTTATGTTCAACTTAATCTTCAGATTTTAATCAAAAGAAAATTTTCACAGCAGTCACACACTAATAGTTAGCAAAACAATGGTCCTACAAATAATAGCAAGTGTTTTTGTAAGGTTTATTTCCCACGGTCTAACCACACTGATGATCTCTGGGCACTTTGTTTTTAAGCCCTTCAAGAGTGGGCTCGGCAAAAGGAGCAAGAAGTACTAGTGAGAGGATCCCTCAGTTGCTCCTGTAATGGGCTTTCACACTTTTCATGTTTTAAGAAGCTAATGGTGACATGCAGTTCAACATGTATTTATTAAGTAGTTGCTGTGATTGGTTCTCTGACTCCAAATTTGCTGCTCTTTACTCCTCTGTCCTTTCAGAGTTATTCTTCATATTCTCCTAACTAATTTAAAAGAGTTACTGGTCATCTTTAAGTCTTAGCATGCAGTTATACCATGGGAATAAGTTTCTAGTTAATTTTTGTGTCTAAAATTTATATTTTATGTATGTCTCTTTCATGGATTTTTTAAATAGGAATATTTAAATTACTGCTCATTTTTCTTTGTGTGGATGAATGAACTTTTAAAATCTCAGTTAGTAACTATATAAGAGAGCCTATAAGAACTTATAAACATTTTAAAAATAGATTTTTACTGATATTTTTGTTTTTATGTCCCCTAAAATTCCCATCACTCTATTCTTCCTTCTCCAGAGAGCTACTTACCATAACAAAGAATTTTTTAAAAAGAGGAATAAGGAAAAAATAATTTAGTAAAACCAACTTGCATATCAAAAAAAATTTGACTTTATATGCTATATTCTATGCTTCAACCCTAAACCTCTGTAAAGGAGCTGAGAAAAGTTGTGTGTATATGTATATATGTATGTTTTATGATTGATCTTTCCATTCACAGTGTTGTAGTCATTGTGTATGTTGCTTTCCTGTCTTTGCTTACTTGATTTTGCATCAGTTCATGTACACATTGACTCTTGATCAATTAATAGGTTGATGACATCTTAGGAGAAGGAAGTGATGACAGTGACACTGAATAGAAGAAGCTAGAAGAAGAGGGAGAGAAACCCCAGAAGGGTGAAACTGAGAATCTTGGAACAAAAATTGAACAAAGACCTGGATCATCATCATCACCGAGTGAAAGAAGCCTGACAGGCAGTATACCCAGGTAAGAATTCTACATGTGAAGACAAAAAAAATGACTAGAATTTAATGTTGTGGAGGTCTTTGCTTCTTTTCTTTGTTTCATTTTTTTTAGGATTTAAATCTGAAAATCTTTTATTCTTTCAAGATTTTTACCTAATATAATCACTAATTAACTTAAATTTCATCAAAAGAATCTCATCTCCACTTTCAAAAATAGAAACTGGTTATAATCTCATATGAAAGGAATATAAGGTAGTGTTTGATTTTTGTTTACTTACAGCAGATGTTCAGTGCACACTATATTTACAAACAATAACAGATTGACAGAGATGAGATAGTACAAAAGGGAATGTTTTACAGTTAACGGTATTCCTCTAAAAGATTTAACTACTGTTATTCCTTCTGTGTTTGTAATGTGATAGTCTTGTACATCATCTAAAAACTGTGATTAATAGCTCCATCTATCTCCTTTTCCAACTTTTTTTTTTTTTTTGCTATAAATGAATAGGATTAGGATTGCAGCTAAATGGAAGGTTAGCGCACAGGTTCACCTTACACAATGAATAATGGAACTGGGACAGCGGTTTTATGTGAGAACCAAGGGCAGTATCAAACATCATTCTGTTGTTTGGTTTCTCTCTCTCTCTCTGCAATATTGGAGCTTTGGCAAGGCAACAGCTATGACGCTGTTTGTACTTTATTCACCAAGATGCAGAAGATGAAATAGAAATATTTTTCTAAGTCCTCTATACCAAATCAACCTACACTTTAATACTTGATGGGAAGGCACAAGGAATTCGAACTCAGTATAAGAAATCAATTTATAGCAAGAACTGTCCAAAAAATAGAATGGCTTGTTTTACAGAGGAAGGTAAGCAGCCTAGGCAGGTAGGTGGCATTGTAGATAGATTGATGGACTTGGAGTCAGGACAGCCTGAGTTTGAATTCTCCCTCAGATGTTGCCCTCTCAGCCTCAGTCTCCTCGTCTGTTAAATGAGGCTAATAATTGCACTGACCTCATAGGGTTGTTGGGAGGATCAAATGAGACAATATCTGCAAAATACTTTGCCAAACTTAAAGCACTACATAAATGCTAGTTATAGTAATAACAGTTATTTTTATTATCATCATCATCATCATCCATAGTTATATGTACTCTCTTCTCCTCTTCCTCTCCTTTCTCCTGCTCCACAATAAGCTACTGAAAGAAATTCTAGAACCCTAGTGGGGACTTTGGAGGTCACCTGGTCCAATCCCTATTTAAAGCATTTATCCCTTCTACAACACACCAGACAGATGATAAATCATTCAGCCCCAGCTTGTAGATCCACATGTCCAGAAATTCATTATCTCCCTAGAGAGCTAATTCTGTTTTCTGATGTCTCCTCTTGTCAAGAAGTTTTTCCTGACAAGGTAAGTCCATGATCATGAACAGTGACTTGGTACATAGAATAAATGTTTTCTGAATAAGTGGATTATATTACAACAATGTAATGATTCAGTCTAAAAGTCCAACTGATATCATTAAGTACTAAAGTATTAGTGTCTGTCTTCATCTTATCTGAAAGTATTTGTTCCTTTGGGATACCACATTAACTAACATTGTGTCCCTATTCTCCTTAGTGTAGCCTGAAACATAGACATACGTGTTACTCTAAGGGAGCGTGCAACATAGTTTTTACCAAGTTAAAATAAGGGCATTGTGAGAAAATTGACTAATTTTAAACTGTTTTTTAAAGTAATAATAATAATGTCATTTATGTAGTGCTGTAAAGTTTGAAAAGCACATTACATACATTATTTCATTTGATTATTACACTATCTCTGAGAGGTCAGTGCTGTGATCACCTCAACTTTACAGAAATTACTGAGGCAGAGAGATTAAATTATTTGCCCAGAGTCACACATAAGTATCTGAAGCTAAACTTGAGGCTCTGGTCTCCTTAGCTTCCAGGTACATTGCTTTGTTGACTGCACTACCTAAGCTTGCACAGTAATATTTGAGGGTAGGAAGGGCTACTGAACTGGACTTTATTAATCCACCTAACCCCCTTTGCATGGAACAGTGGGGAAACAGGTAACAGGAAAACAGTAACACAAAACATTATTTTGTATTGAATGTTCATAAGTTTTATCAGGAAATTCAGGTACTTGTTGCAGAACATAGTAAGGTTCCCTAGCATCTAGGTGGTAAAGTTCATGACATAAAGGTTTGAGGCAGTAATGCCCCAATGGGTACTTCCCAGGAGCATAAAGGAAAGATGAGGAAATGTCTACTTTCCACGTTGGAAATATTTTCTTTTTTGTAAAAGTTATTATTGCCATTGCAAATTGTTTCTTCTGTCCTGGTAAATTCATTGGATTACGTGAGCATTTTTTATCTGGAAGCAATTATACTAATACTTTAAAAGAAATAAATTCTTTGAGTGGTATTTCAGTAAGACCTTGATTAATGGTTCTGGAAGAAACCTCAATAATGGCATTGCTTGTTCTCAGTGCCCTGCTACCCTGTATAATGCTATGCAGGGGGTGGTATTACGTTAACTCTGTTGAAATCTAAGCTAAGATTTTTCAGTTGCCTTATAACTATTTTTGTTTGTTCTTTCTAAATTTGCATAGATTTCAGCACTTAAGGAAAGCTGCTCAGTCTGAATCTTAATACTGACTTTGTTAATCCTGTAGTTAATAGTGGCTCTCAGTCAGACTTGTCTTAGCATTTACCCCTTCATCAAGGCTTCAGACTGAGTAAATTGTCACATTATTTTCAGAGAAGAAATTGCTAAATCAGAAAGAAAAAATGAGACTCATAGAAGGAATTCTTTTCTCAAGTTCTAAGTTGATAATTCCTTTCCTTTGTTTCCTGTTACTTTTTTATGAATGTTAGTTTCAGGTTTATATAATCACTAAACATAAGAGACTATCAACTCTAGAGCTAGTTGTATCAATCAGCAAGCATTTATTAAGCACTTATGATATGCCAGATACTGTGCTAAGTGCTAGAGATCCAGAGAAAGGCATAACCAGGGTTTTTGTCCTTAGTATGTCCTTACATAGTAATAAGGGAGACAATATATAAACCAGTGGATCCATACAGAGTAGAAAGAAGATGAAAAGGGTTAATTGAATGGAGGAGGAAAGGGCAGTACACAAAGAAAGGCCTTCTGTATAAAGTTTCATTTGAGCTGGGTCTAGAAAGAAGTCAGGGATGTCAAAAATAACTCTAGTAATTTCTCTTTACCTATTCTTATTTACCTTGTCTTGTTTTTCCAGCTGAGTTGTTGTCAGGTTTTATTCCCCTGACCCACAAGCCCTCATCACCTTTTTCTTGGTCTATTGCAGTAATCTTCTAGATGATCTCCCTACCTCAATTCTCTCCCTACTCCAATCCATCTTGCACTCAACTGCCAAAATGATTTTCTTAGTCATTCCCTACCTCCTACAGAAACTCCAATGGCTCCCCTTTACCTCCAGGATCAAACAAACAAAAGAAATCGTGCATTTGGGCATCTCAGACCCTTCAGAAGCAGATACCTTCCTCCCCTGCCAGTCCTTACTATTCCTTACATGACATTCCACCTGCCAGCTTTGCACTGTCCTTTTCCCATGCGTGGAGTGCTTTGCCTTCTCATCTCAGGAGGCCTCTCCTAGCATCTCCTGTCCCCACTTGTGCAGCTAGAGCTTTTCCACTGAGGTTATCTTCCGTCTGCTCTGTGCATATCTTGTGTGTACATGGTTATTTGCGTGTTGTTTCCTCCATTAGTATGTGAGCTCTTAAAGGGCAGAGATGCTATTTTGGTCTGTGTATCACCGTAGCTTCGCTCATTATCTGGCACATAATAAGCACTTCATAAAGAGCTTCTTAACTGGCTGACAATTGGAATTTTGTTTTGGTTTGGTTTTTTTTGTCATTTTTGCCAATCTAGTGAGTGTGATGTGGAATCTCAGAATTGTTGTAATTTTCATGTCTCTAATTATTAGCGATTTGGAGAATTTTTTCATTAGGCTGTCAGTAGCCTGAATATCTTTAAGAACTGACTGTTCCTATTTTTTGACCATCCATTCATTGGGGAATGATTCTTGTTATTTGCAAATCATCTCCTTGTGTATCTTGAATAGTTGGGCTATCTCAGAGAAACATTGTGCAAAGATTTTTTTCCTAGTTAATTCTACTTCTATTTTTAACTTACTAAACTTCTGATTTTAACTTTTTGTTTATATGTAAACTTTTCAGTTTATGTAGAGATATTTCTTTCCTTAATCCTCTGGTTGGCTTATTGTACAACCTTTTACTACCTCTGATGTATCTATGGCTAATTTAACATATTTTTAGATGACCTTCATTACCATCATTATAGAATTTTCTGTATCATGATTCAAGAGCATATTATTCAGTCAATGAAGAATCCAGATTTGGCAAAGTTGGTACAAGGATAACATGGAACAGGGTTTGAGGAGAGGGATTCACAGTGCATTTTTGAGCTAGTCTCCTATAACACTCAAGATTAAAGTAAAGCCAGAGCAGAGGGAATGTTCTAGAATCTAGAACAGGAAGTGGCAGATGAAGAATGGTTTTTAAAAGAATGAGATAGAGAGGAGAAGCTGAAGTGATTAGAAAGAGGAATTTAAGATTTCGGAATCAAGGAAGTAATACAGTTATAGATAATGGACCCAAGGATATGATTAATTTTGTAATTTACTGTGTACTGCCAGATTGGTCTCCAAAAATTTTTCTGTTACGATTCTGCTGGCAATGAGTGTAGATATTTTATTTTTGCATGCTCCCACAAGTATTTTGTTTTATAGTTTTTAATTATTTTTTGTCAGTTTTCTGGGTTTGAGGTAGTATCTCAAGAATTGTATTAATTTGTATCTCTTTATTAGTGAGTGAACTTCTAAAATTTACTTGTTAAAGCTTTTAACTAGGAATTCGCTTTGTACTGTTTTAAGGTTTTTTTTAGTATTTTAGATGTAGTTTTTTTCTACCATCTCTGCCAGAAAATTCTTTTCAAGTCTCTTTTCAAAAAGTAAGTTATTATAAAAAATTATGTTGTTTTTTGTTGTACAGAATATGTTTTTTAAATGAAAGCTGATGAGGCATTTTTATTCTGTAGGTTTGTTGAATAGAAAGTCATATCCATTCTACATTTGAGAAACATTATAGAATCTTTCTAGATAGCCCAGTTTTAAATAGCCAATTACCACAACTTGTATATGTCTGTTTTTAAGTGATTTTAAATGGAAATTTTTAAAAAATGTGTGGTTTCACTTGTCTACCATCTTAAACAGAGCATAATGAGCTTTGTGATAGCATGGAATTTGGAGTTTTTATTATTTGCCATAATAGGACATTCTGTTTTAAGGTACCTTTGACTTACTTTTTTGTTGTTCACTTATTTTCAGTTGTGTCCAGTTCTTTATGACCCCATTTGAAGTTTTCTTGGCAAAGATACTGGAGTGGTTTGCCTCTTTCCTTCTTCATCTCGTTTTCCAGATGAGGAAACTGAGGCAAAGAGAGTTAAGTGATTTGTACAAGGTCACACAGTTAGTAAGTGTCTGAGACTGCATTTGAGCTCACAAAGATGAGTCTTCTGGACTCCAGGCCCCGCACTCTATCCAGTGCATCAACTAGATGCCCTACCTAATAAGTATCAAATAAAAGGAAATATAAAGGAGTTGGCTAGGTAAATACTATTGTACTTGGGCTCAAAACTTACTTTCTTCTTAAACATAAGTGTATAGGAGTTTGAGGATCACCATATCATTTCAAGTTACTAACAATGCTTCAATTCAGAATCAAAACAAATTCTTTGTATGTAGAGTATTTAACAAATAAGTTTTCAGCACTTAAAAGTGGTTTTTCTTTTTTTTAAGAGCTGTGGCACAATCCATACTGAAATTCAGTTTTAGTGTTGAACAGAAGTGTTCTAGTTGCCTACACATCCTGCTGATTTCACATTGGCAAGCTCTTCTGTAAAATTTTAATTTCACTTGAATTCGATAATGATTTTCTGAATGATAGATTGAAGGACATGTGGTTCTTTGTTTGCTTATGTATAATTTCCTTAGCCAAATCAACAAACATTTAATTGCCTACTACATGCAAGATACTGTGTGGGACTCTGTGCAAAATGCCCTTGACAGAAAATGACTTGGAAAAAATTATTTTAGTATTAGAGAAGCATTTGTCCATTTTATTCTAGTTGAAATTTGTTATACTATGGTATTATAAAAACCCCTGCTTTCTGCTGACCAAGTCTTGAATATACAGTTGAGTATTTGAATATCTATCTACTCTTTGCCTAGTGCAGTTCTAGGTATAGTGAGACAATACAAAGTTGTTCAGAAATGTGGACCCCCTTCTCAAGATGCTGTTACAGGAGTCATTGAGAAAGTAAGATATGATGTTCTAGAAGAATCAGATAACCATGTGCTTACTTGGGCATTTAGTATTGATAGGCAGCATGACAGAATCTTTAGAATACTGTACTGGGACATAGAAACAGCAAGAACTGGGTTTGAATCTCATCCCTGACATTTATTAGCTGTGTGACCAAACTGTGTGACTAAGTCAGTTTGCCTTCAAATTTATCATCTGGAAAAAAGGGATAAAGATGCCTATAAGGCTTACAGAAGACAATGACAGTGCAACTCCTATGAGGTGATACATGTATAGAAAGTATTTTATAAACTCCACAGAGCTATAGAAATGTCAGCTTTTTATTTTTAGTAATTTTATAGGCCAGAGAAAAGACAAATAGTAGCAACTTACAAAAATAATTATTGTTCAAATAAACATGTCCCCTAAAGATTTCATTTTCAAAGAGCTAGAAAATGATAACTTAGACACTGTGTCTTTATCTGGTACAATGAAATACAAGCTAGCAAAATATTATAATACTGGCAAGAAGTCTCCATTACCTAGCTCTGGACTAATAGTCGACTTCTGTCATCCCTACTCATCCTAAACTTCTGAAGGAACACTCAAAGGACTTGAATAGTTTATGTAATAAAAAGCAACATTGTAAAGACAAACAGTTTTGAAAGCCTTAAGAACTCTGAGCAACCATGTTTGCAGAAAACCAGTGCTGAGGCAGTGCTACCCACTTCTTGATAGATGATGAAATCAAAATGCATAATGAAACATACATTTTTGAACATGGCCACTAATTTTAAAAAAAAGGTTTGAGATGTGCCCTTTACATAGAGGAAGGAAACAAGCATTTATTAAAGTGCCGACTACATACCAGACCTGCACTAAGTGCTTTACAAATATTTCATTTTATCCTCACCACAACCTTGTGAAAATAGCCATATGAGATAGGTGCTATCATTATCCCCACTTTACAGTTGAGAAAACTGAGGCAAAGAGAAGTTAAATGATTGGCCCAGGATCACAAAGTTTGTAAATGTAGAAGACCACATTTAAATTCAGTTCTTCCTGCTTTATCCTGTGTCACCTACCTGTGGTGTAAACAGAAAATGTGAGGTCTAATTAGAAGAGCTTGCAGGAGACAAATAAGCATGTCTCCTCCAGAAGAAATTAGACTTCAGTATTACCATGTTATTTCCTCATTTATATCTTTTAACAAGAAAGTAGAATTCATCTGTTTGGTAAATATTTAGCTCCTTGGGACAGCTAGGTGGTTCAGTGGATAGAGTGCAGGAGTCAGGAGGACTTGAATTCAAATCCCACCTCAGACACTTGATACTCACTACCTGTGTGACCTTGGGCAAGTCACTTAACCCCAAATGCTTCATCCTGGGTCATCTCTAGTCATCCTGATGAAGATCTGGTCACTGAATTCAGATGGCTCTGGAGGAAAAGTGAGGCTGGTGACCTGCACAGCCCTCCCTCACTCAAAACAGTCAAGTGCAAGTCATGTCATTATTTCTCTGATGGCATGGTCTTCGTCGACAACAAAGGATGGACAGACACGCACACACACACAAATATTTAGCTCCTATCCTGTACAAAGCACTGTGTTGGGAGGAGGAGAACATGCCCTTTCACTTTACCTTCTCTAATCAGTTTTTTAATTTAATTTTCTTTCTGAACTTGACAAACACTCCCAGAAGTAAACATTTCCATTTTCAAAACAGCATTCAGTATGCTTTTAAAAGTATGTAATAAATTCAATGTGCTATTTTAAAAGCTTTCATGATTTTCTGTTTTTTTCAGAATTTACTTCTTTTCTCTGTATTTTTAATTAAATTTTGTATTTCTCAATGATCAGATTTTAATTTTTTCTCTCTCGCTTCCCCCACACTACTGGGGGGAAAACAACAACTCTTTTTAACAAACACAGTCTAGCAAAACAAAGTATATTGGTCACATCTAAAAGCATACATCTCATTTTGCATATTAGCCCACACTTCTGTGTCAGGAGGTAGGTGGCAGCATACCTCATAGGTCCCTGAATTGTGGTTGATCATTGCATTGATGAGAGTTTTGAAATTTTTCAAAATGGTTTATTTTTATAATGTTGATATTACGAATGGTTCTCTTAGTTCTGCTCAGTTCACTCTTGCCACAGATCATACATGTCTTCCCAGGTTTCATTGAAAGCATCTCTTTCCTCATGCCATACAGCACAAGTGTTCCTTTTCATTCACATACCATAATTTGTTTAGCCATTCCTCCAGTTGATGGGCACCCTCTTAGTTTCTAGTTCTTTGTACCACAACAGGAGCTGCTATATGTATATTTTTGAGCATCTAGAATTTTTTCCTTTTTTTGATCTCCTTGGGCTATTGACCTAATTATTTGCCTAGTTATCAGTGGGTACTACTTAATAATATTTCTGGGTCAAAGGGTATGCACTAATTAATAACTTGGGGCTTAGTTCCAAATTGTTTTACAGAGTGGCTATCCCAGTTCACAGACCCATTGAGGGGGCATCAGTGCTGTTTTCTGACAACCCCACCAACATCATTGTTTTTATCAGCTTTATCAATCTGCTAGATGTGAGGTCTAACCTTAAATTTGCTTCAATTTGCACTTCTCTAGTAGTAATTTGGAGCATTTTTCATATGACTACACACAGCTTAAATTTCCTCCATCGAGAACTGTTCATATTCTTTGGCCATTTATCAATTGGGGAATGTTTCTTATAAATTTGAATCAGTTCTTTATGTATCTCAGAAATGAGACCTTTATCAGACAAACTTGTAGCAAAGATTTTTTTTCCAGTTAACTTTCCCTTTTAATTTCAGTGGATCTGTTTGTGCAAAAGCATTTTAATTTTATTTATTTCCCTTCATCTTATTCTCTTAAACTTTTTCCTTTTTGTGCCCCTCTCACCCCCAAACCTAGAAGAAGAGAAGACTAGAACAGGTGTGTACTTCAGCACACTGATTCTCTTCTGGATGTAAATAACTTCTGTCCCCTAGACCCTCTTCTCTTCCCCTCACCCAGACTTAAACTTGAGAATTATAGCCAGTGCAATGGCTAACTCCAATCCCAGAGGACCAGACAGGGGTGATCGGCTCAAGATGCAGAATGAGGCATATATTTTCAGAACATGGCCAATGTTAGAATTTATTTCACTTGACAATGCATATTAGTTGCAGGGGTAGGGGTGGAGGGGAGGTATTTTTTTTCTGTTTAAAAAAATTCAGTTGAATGAGAAGGAAAGAGAAAGATTAGATTTGCCAAAAGAAAAGAGTGTGCTTGAAGCATTTTTTAATGCATAAAAGAGAATAGGAGGAAGGCCAGAACAGCAAAAAATAAGTGTTTTAAAAGACAAGGGTTGAATATATTATTTACTTAAGAGAAAAAGCAAGCTGTACATAATCACATTTTCACGTACAATCATTCTTCTTTTCTACTTTGTGTATGAATAAAGTACTCATTTTATTTAGTGTTGTATTTTAGGATAAAAAATGATTTTTGTTTTTGCACTGAATGTGGTGACTTTATTGATGATACACAGTACAGGACTCTAGGCTTCTCCCCCCTACTACAGGGGTGTATCGGGACAAGGATGTGACTGGGACATGGTAGCCCCAGTACAGGAACATAAGTTAGGAATATAGGCTCCCCAGTGGTAGAACTCCTTTTTTGACTGGGGATGAAGATCCATGACTTTCCACTTTACTCCTTGGAGGCCATGTAGACCATGCAGTCTACTACATGGTTGCTGTAACCATACTCATTGTCATACCAAGAAATGAGCTTGACAAAGTGGTCATTGAGGGCAATAACAGCGCTGGTATCAAAGGTGGAAGAGTGAGTGTTGCTGTTAAAGTCACAGGATACAACCTGGTCCTCTGTGTAGCCCAAGATGCCCTTCAAGGGTCCCTCTGATGCTTGCTTCACCACTTTCTTGATATCATCATATTTGGCAGGTCAGATCCACAGCAGATACATTGGGAGTAGGAACACGGAAGGCCATGCCTGTGAGCTTCCCATTCAGCTCAGGTATGACCTTGCCTACAGCCTTAGCAGCACCAGTGGAAGCAGGGATGATGTTTTGGGCAGCACCATGTCCATCATGCCACAGCTTACCAGAGGGGCCATCTACTGTCTTCTGGGTAGCAGTAATGGCATGGACTGTAGTCATGAGTCCTTCCACAATGCCAAAGTTGTCATGAATGACCTTGGCCTGGGGGCCAAGCAGTTGGTAGTGCAGGAAGCATTACTGACAATCTTAAAGGAATTATTATATTTCTCATGGTTCACTCCCATCACAAACATTGGGGCATCAGCAGAAGGGGAAGAAATAATGACCCTCTTGGCTCCACCCTTCAAGTGAGCCCCAGCCTTTTCCATGGTGGTAAAGATTCCAGTGGACTCTACAACATACTCGGCTCCAGCATCTCCCCATTTGATAATGGTGGGATCCCTCTCCTGGAAGATGGCTTTTCCGTTGATCACCAGCTTTCCATTCTCAGCCTGGACTGTGCCCTTGAACTTACCATGAGTAGAGTCATATTGAAACATATAAACTATGTAGTTGAGGTCAATGAAGGGGTCATTGATGGCCATGATGTCTACTCCACCTAAGGTGAATGCAGCCCTGGTCACCAGGTGCCCAAAACAGCCAAATCCATTGACTCCGACCTTCACCATCTTGTTTCTGGGATGTGACTGAAGTAGCAGATCCTGGCACCAAGCTTGGGAGAAAAGCCGAAAGCCGATAAAAAAATAATTTAAAACAACTCATACTGTCATCAGAAGTTTGCTTGCCTTTTCAAAAAGCATTTCAGTCAGTTATTAGCATTTATTAAACTTGTACCATGTGCCACACACTGTGCTAAATGCCAGGCATACAAAGAAAGGCAAAAAAATAGTCTCTGACCTGGAGGAGCTACCATCTAATGGCTTTTTCAAATGCCTTGACCAAACTTGCAGAATATCTCTAGCTATTATCCTAATCAGAGAGTTCGCCAGAAGGAAAGTTTTATGAAAAGAAAACTAATTACATTTTAAAGTGTCAAAATTATAAGGTAGGGGCAATAAATAGTCTTGCCTCACTTGGTAATTTCATACAAACAAATAACAGCAGTCAACTCTTGGAAATATTATCTAGAAATTCTAAGTTTTGATGAATCTATCAGTAATAGCAGTTATGATAAAACTAATTATTTGCTGAATTTATTTTTAAATTGGATATATTAGGGATATATATGTATATATAATATATACGGAAATTTTTAGATGAAGGCATTAACAATGTATGATGTGTTCAAAACTTATCTGATTTCTCAACGTTATATATTATTTTATTCTACATACTTCATTTAAAAATTCAAGTGGAACAAATGTTTTGACATGCCACTTTCTATGAAGTCTTTTTTTTTTTTTTGAGTACCAATCTTAATAACATTGAATGCAGTTCTCTACACTGGTAAAATCACTAAGTGTGTTAGCAAGGCACACAATATTATGTTACTGAAGTACCACTGATCCATCATGTAATACAAAAAATAAGGATATTGCTTTTGGTCATTGGAAGATACAGTTTACCTTTTAGTCCCTGGGAAACAGAAATTACCAGAGCAGGGAAGGGAGGATCAGGCCATTGTGACACAAGTTAATCTTAACTTAATTATGTATTTTTGCCATAGTTTATGAGAACAGCATAAGAGCTCAGTGTAAACAAGAAAAATTTTTTTTCATATTTTATTTGGCAGAATTTCACATTTTTAGAAATGTTACCCATGTCAGCAAAGAAAATTTATATGCAATTTATTAAAAATTTTTAATAATGCTTTGCTTAAAATTATAACAGCATTTTATGGTTAATTGCTCTGTTGGTTGATTTTATCTTAGTTTAATACAGTTCCATATCTACTCTCCCAAGAATGAATCTTGTGGCCTCTAGATATTTAATGCTTGAGAAACCATAATAGTTTATAACAGTAACCAATTTAATATCCATTACATGTTTTTCCTTTTTGTTGTTGGCCTATAAGACTTGTTTATTTTTATTACAGTCACACCAAGGAACATTTTGTGGGAAATTGTGATTTCTAGGACGGGATGTTGGAGATATTTCATCTTCTCATCATACTATCTTGAATGTATTTATTGAGAACATTTTTAAATTCATATATTTTCAGTATGTTCTAACTTTGATTTATGTATATGTATATGAATATATATAATTTTCCCAATTTCATGTTAAAACAGTTTTAAACTTTTTAAGCTTTGAGTCAAGTTCTATCCCTCCCTCCTTCCTTTTTCCCATTCCCCCCTCCCTGAGATGGTAAGCAATCAGATATAGGTAATACATGTGCAATCATGTGAAACATTTCCATATTGGTCCTTTTGTTGAGAAGACTTGAATGAAAGATAAAGAATGAAGAAAGTGAAAGATAGCATGCTTCAGTCTGTATTCAACAGTATCAGTTCTTTCTCTGCAGGTGGATACTATGCTTCATCATTAGTCCTTTGGAATTGTCTTAGATCATTTTATTGCGAAGAATAACTAAGTCATTCACAGTTATTAATCATGCAGTATTGCTGTTATTGTATTCAGTGTTCTCCTGGTTCTGCTCACTTGACTTTAAATCAGTTCATGTACATCTTTTCAGGTTTTTCTAAAATCATGATGCTTATCATTTCTTACAATGCAATAATATTTCCTCACAGTCATATACTATAGCTTGGTTAACCATTCCTCAATTGATGGGTGTTCTTTGGATCTCCAATTCTTAGCCACCACAAAAAGAAGTGCTGTAAATATTTTTGTGTACTTTTGATTTTTAAAAAGCAAAAAATAATTAACAGTCACATACATCTCTTGCTACAAAAGATATGAATACCAAGCATAAAGTCTCTTTTTATTCCTTATATTCTACCATATTGGGAAGATTATTAAAATGTGATCAAGATTCAAATGCTTAGCATGGCCATAAAAATTTTTGTAAAGTGGATCAGTGGCTTGCCTCTATTTTATTACAGAGACCTCAAGCCAGAGGACAGTTTCTCTTTTATGAGTTTTGCAAAGTAAAAAACGAAGAATAGAGCAGAGTAGATGACATGGGCTTGGGGACAACATGACTGGTTACAAAGCTCAAGTACAGGAGCAACATGATTAGTTGGAAGTTTGATGAGTTGGTTGGTTGTTATCCTTTGTTCTTGAAGAGGATCAAAATGGATATCACTGTGTTGAAGTCAAATTACAGTATGTGTCCGACCATGACTGATACCAGTATGAGCTCAGAATGCTCCAACACAGGTCGGGCACAAATAGTCCATGTGAGCATTCTCTAAATGTGTGCATCTTGTGTTTCTTTTGACCTACTTAAGTTCCGCTTTACTCATGGAGTACAGCACCTTCTTTGATTGTGGCTCACCATGCTAGGTGGTCCTGTGCTAGTGTCTCCCATGTCATACCGTTCCAAAGTTCTTCAAAGAGACTTTCAGAGTTCCATATCACTTTTTCTCACCACCGTGTGAATGCTTGACTTGTGTGAGTTCTCCATGAACTCAAAAGTGTCTATTTGGCATTTGAAAAATGGGGGCTAGCAAAAATTTTTCTTCCTACCTGAAAATCTAGGTGCAAGATAACAAAACCAGATACCCTTGAAGGGTAACTTAGTGGTGTAAGATATTAGTCTCATCTCCCTTATATTCATACATCCCCCAAAATCAGTTAAATTCCATGAGACAAGAATAGATCAGTGATTAGAACTTAACCCATTACAGGCCATCTGAATCTCTAAGTTCAGAGACAGAGTCATGACTTAAGTTAGTTACAGGACAAAAGAAGTTATGGGACAAAATCAATTACTTGTAAATAGGATCAATTTAAAAAATGATACAGAATCAATTCAGTCTTCTCAGTCTGACAGTCTTATTTTGTAAAAAAAACAAAAAACAAAAAAAAACTTAAAAGTTTGAGGGAATTAAACCTGTTTATTTGGATTTTTATCAGTAATAACTAATAGCATTGTAAGTTTGCAAAATGATTTATGTTCATTATTTCATTTGACTTTAAAAATTTATAAAGTAAATATTGTAGGTATTAATATTCCCATTTTAGATCAGGGAAAGGCTTATGAAAATTAAGGATCCTAAGTGATTTGCTTAGAGTCACAGAGCTAGTAGTGTTTTAGGCAAGATTCAAACCCATATCTCCCTGACTCTAAGACTATTACTCTAATATGCCATCTTCTCTCTCAACCAAATGAGTGTTTATAAACAACAGGGAAAGAATCCCATATTCCTAATACCCATTGTACACTTGAGACAGCAATTTATTTCTAAGACTGCAATTAGTGTACCGCAAGTTAGAGGGAAATGCTCTGTCATTCCCATTAGAACTCAAGTATTCAAATATACATGTGACCTTACCGATTTTGGAGTTCCTTCCACCAATACAAATGACAACCTGCCCATGACTGCCCATCCTATGCAGTCCTTTTATACCCAAGAGATTCTTGGAAACCTTCTTTCTTTCTCTTAGCATCACAGAGATGGAACATTTTTGGCTGTCTATTTGTAATTCCTCGATATTGTCCTTTACTCCTATTCTTTTGAGTTCCTTATTGGTTATGTATTACATACTTCTAGAATTTACCATGTCTTTCCTCTGCCCTCTGGTAGGTGCAACTCACATTGGAGGCAGTTTTATGTCGTATTTTGTTGCCCTAAAAAAAACTGGCACAATATTAGCATGAGGATATGAACTTTTCATGAGAAGATTGGGATCAGTAAAAGAGTTTTGCCATTTACTTAATACAATCCATCCCACTTGCCTTTTTAACTCTGGACCCAACTAATTTCCCATTTCTTCAGTCTGTCCCAAGTGTATCTTCAGTAGATCCTGGACAAAATCTAGGAGATGTCCATCCAAATTCAGTTTGAAATATGAGGAATAGACATTCTCCATCCACTCGGTCTTTCCTTTGTGATGATCCAACACTTTGGGTGGTTATAAATCTCTATTAGGTCCTGTAGCCAGGTTCTTGAGGTTAGGTTCAATCAGCATGCTGTCATTGGTAAGCACTGAGAATGAAATTGACCACATTTTGATAGATGGGAAAAGACTAGCTATTGAGGTGGGAGATATCAATGAGTCATTTGTCTGTGTATAATTAGACCATTAGTTTATGAGAGCCAAGATTTGAATTTATTTAATTTTTTAAAAAGGAAGAAGAAAGAATAATAATGAGAAAATGATATGTCATTTAATTAAAACCACTTATCTTCATTATATATTTTAAATGAAGTAGATTCTAACTTAGATTTGGAAATTTTGTATATTAACTGATGAATCAAAATATCTGTACTGTTATTTAAAAAAAACCTTTGAAAAAGACTGTTAGTTTCCACACATTTTCAATTTTAGTATAAGAAATAGTAATCAGGTTTAAAAATCATACTTATTGGCTTTCCAGCTGTAAAGTAGCAGCTCCCATTGTGAGACATCTGAACCATGAACAATTAGGAAGACACAGAAACAGTGGTACGTTATTCTCCTAAAAAAAACCAAAACCCTCTGGAAATCTATATAAATACATATACTGAAGTTATATATTCTTGAAGTTTGTGAGGTAGTTGTTATCCAAGCTTCTATTATTAATTTTTTTCCTATATGTGCATCTGAGTACATCTAGTTCTGTAAAGAAATATTTTTTTTAAACCACGAATTCCTCCATGTAACTTTCAAAGACAAGCAAGGGCTTATTCTTAAAATATCCCTTACTCCTTATTCATTTTCGTCTGAATTCTGTGAAACCCTTATTGATTCATTATGTGATAATAGGAAAAGCCCCACTCATAAGAACTATTTCTTTTGGGTAGCAGAATTTGCATATAAAAACAATCTATATGTAAGGTAACAAAGTAGAGCAGTGGCTAAAGGGCTGGGCCAGGATTCAGGAAGGCCTTAGTTAAAATCCAGCCCCAGACATTTATTAGTTGTGTGACCCTGAGCAAGCCACGTAACTCTTCTTCTGCCTCAGTTTTCCTCATCTGTAAAGTAAGGATATTAATAGCACTTACCTTCGAGGGTGATTGTGAGCTTTCAAATGAGGTAACACCTCTAAAGTACTTAGCACAGTGCCTGGGACATAATAAGCACCAACAGATGCTTCTTGATTTACCTTCCCCATCCTTTACCTGGGCCAATTCTGTTTTCAAAAGGTCAGTCTGTCTAAACAGTAAGATATTAAGACTAATCATAAAAAATACTCCAGAAAAATTTATGTTCCTAATGATTATTTTAGTACTTAAATTGTTCAAATTAGAAACACTAGGAATAAGTGGATTTTCATACAATAGAAGAAATTTTTCATCGTGAGTAATCATTTATGTTGTTTTCCCACAGGTGCTATTAGGGAATGGCATCCACTCTAAATTGGATCAGAAAACCCTAAGATCGTATTATTTGTGCATTAGAAGGGATTTTGTTCTTCAGTTAGATCCAACTCTTCGTGATCCCATGAAGGCATCGATACTGGAGTGGTTTGCCATTTTTTTTCTCTAGCTCATTTTATAGATGAGGAAACTGAGGCAAACAGGGTTAAGTGATTTCCCCAGGATCATAAGTAAGTGTCTTAGACTGGATTTGAACTCAAGTCTCCCTGACTCCAGGCCTGGCACTCTATCCACTGTGCCACATTTCCTTGGTAAATTGAAGAACTTAGACATTTTGCAGCTCTAAATCTTATGATCCTATAAATTTTGACTAAAAACTAATTATACCTTCACCTCTGTTTAATCTCATCAGCATGAACAGTAAGATTACCTAGGGTTTCCCAAAAAAAGGCAGTTACCTTCAGTAGTTTATATTAGAGCAGAAACATAGTATATGACTCCTCATTCTTCACAGTAAATTCTAGAAAAAGATGCTATCTTTATGTTAAAGTATCTAGAAAATAGCCAGAATTTATTTATAATTCACTTTGACTCATTCTTTTTTAAATAAAGAGAAGTGAGTTCTTAGTTATTTAGAATCAGGTAGAATTTAAACTTCATGTTTTTTGAAATTTTAATTAATCTTTTGATGAATTTATTTTGAGGGAAGTTCTTTGGGAAATAAAAAGAAGACTTAGAACAGGGATCATGGGAAGTAGATAAAATAATTGTAATCTAATTTTTTTTTTTTGGAGTAAAGAGATTCATCATGGAAATGAAAGCTGACGTTAAATGGAATAGACTGTTGAGAAATTTAACTTTGGTAGTGAAAAGGATAGAAGGCAATGCAAACGAAACCGACCTATATTTTGTGCCTCACGTGCCTCACATATTGTCAGTTGCTCTAGATGAGTGGGCACCAGAACTCTAAAATCTCTCATAATTTCTGTTCCTAGGTTTCACTCATCTCCTTCTCTCCTCCGTATGATCCATTCTGACTATGCTACTGCTTGGGACTGCTTTATCCTGATGCTAATCCTTGACTGAGCCTCCATTAACAGGACTAACTGTGATAACGACATTCAACTAGGGAATGTCAAATTCAAATAGAAGTAGGGGCCGCAAAACTGAATAGAAGAAAGCCTGTAGGATGCATATTGACCTAGAAAACCTACACATTTATAGATATGTATTTTTATGAATACATGAACACACTAGTCTTGTAGCCACACTCAGGAGTGTCATGGGCCCCACGTGGACACCTCTGCGCTAAACTTCTCTCAGTAGATGACCTTGCCTTCAGCTAGACTGAAAAAAAATGGGATCATTTATTGTAAGCTTCCTCATCTCTCCTGTTCCTTAACTCAGGACCTTTCTATGTCATCACCTTGTTCCTTTTTTTTTACTCCCATCTCTTTTCTAATATTTTCTCCCCCATTTCTTAACCCCAACTTGTGCCTTGAACTCTAGCGTCCCTTGTGGGCATTTCCCTCATCAGTCATTCTGCTTGTCCCCCTGCCCCCCAACATCTTCAATCTCCCCTCATCTGTAAATGCTTTCTCTGCCACTTTTAAACCTGTTCAGCTCTCCTCTCCCATTATCTAAAAAACAAGCCTGAAATAGTTACACTTGAACTACAGTTATCTGGAGAAATTTTTTTAAAGCAAGTTAATGAACTTACTGGTTATAAGAACTCACAGTTTAGATACTAGTAAACCAAAATGGAAATTTAATTTTGGACTCATGCCACATATTTGTATATCATAGTAATTTAAGTAGATTATTTGAATTTCAATTTATAACTTGGTGTGAAATTACTTTTTTCAGAGTTGCAGCTAGGAAGTAAACCAATCCTTAAGTCCCATCCTCCTTGATTGCATTCAGTCAAAACGTGAGGGAAATCCCATTCCCCAGTGACACAGGCAATAGCCTATAACTCCTAAGCAAAGTGGAGTGACAAGGAAAGAAGGAAGGCCCTGGGAGTTACAGTAACAGAATTTTTGGGCCCAGCAAGGAGCAGAGGTAGTACTTTGGGAGTTGGAAAAGGAAGTGCTTCCTTATTCCCAATTATTTGTGTCCTGGACCAAAGAACTCCCTAGTTTTAGTTCTTCCTTTTCCTGCTACCTCAAAAAAAAAGAGCAATTCATCAGTAGGTTCGAGTGGTACTAACTTCATTTAATTGTAATCTGACCATAAATGTATGCCAAAACTGCCAAATAAAATAAAGCAGCTTTGCAAGAAGTTTAAAAAAATTGTAACCAGAAAAGAATGCATACTAGTTCATAAAGCTTTCACTGGTAGAATGCTAGCAGAGCAGTGTACATATTTTCCTATTTTATTCAGATATTTTTTCTTACATGATTAGTGTTTGAGGATTGTATTTTAAGAGAATAAAAAGAATCAGCTGACTGTATTTTAATTTGCACACAAAGGTGATATGAATTGTCCATTTGACTAATCCTGCAGGGGATGTATGGTAAAATTAGAAAGCATAGATTTTGCATGAAGAGAAGGGGGAATATATACTTTGAAGTGAATGTTAGGATTATTTCTGTTACATCTTTGGAGCAAGGTTTTTTCCATAGACACATAACAGAAATGACAAAGAAGTAAAGGAAACTTGGTTTGTTAAAAGCTTGGTCCATTAGAAACTTTAATTTTCTCAGCTGTATGATTGAATTGAAAGATAATTCATGTTTTTGTTGTTATTGTTTATGCTCAGAACCTATGTAGCTAAATAAACCAGATTAAATGTGACACATCTTGAGGTCTTTGTTTTAAAAATTAGAAAGACCTATTATGAAATGAAGTAGATCCTCTTAAAATTGTTTTAGAACTCAATCAAGTATATATGGAATTCCTACTTAATTTCTCATGTTGGACAAATATTTGTATGTGAAGATTATTAGCTTACAAAAGGTTATACCTTTTGAATAGATTTGCCTAAAAAAATTCTCATTTGATTAGTAGCATGAGAAAACCTAACTTATATGTTTTATCAACACAGTGTATCCTAAAAGTCTTTGGACAGTTTTGAGTGTTAATAGTTTAAAATTTTAATAGCCTGAATTTAATACCTGAATTTAAATTCATCTTGCCTTGAAGAAATCTTAATAAATATCATCTGCATTAATCTGCATTTAATAAATTATCATCTGCAGAAAATACTGCAGCAACAGTGTGTTCAGAAGATTGAAATGTGAAGCTTTCTCAGAGTTGAACATTTTCCAGAATTGAATTCCAATTGGTATTTCTCTCTGGAGTTATGCAGTTGGTTGTAAAAACAAAATGTAAATATTATGTGTTAAACAAAAAAGAATGTGAAGTCAGTTTCAGTTATAGATGTTTATTAGCTGGGCCACATGGCCATCTGTTTCTAATTTTGAGATAATTGTTAATCACTAAACTTAACCATGTATGTTTAAAAAAATGCAAAATATTATTTAGTCATACTTTGATTCTTGAGTAGGAGAAACATCACTATATTTTTATTTAATTTGAATAAATAAACACTCTTGAAGGGAAAAGCCAAAGGATTTTTATTCATTAACTTTCTCTAAAAGAAGGTCCCTGCAACCTTAACACTCTTTGACTGTTGAACCTATAACTTTTCTGTAAAGACTAACTAAATTGTTATTCCATGGAACCTTCCCTGATCTTTGCTCCTCCTCTGGGAATTTTAGTGGGCTACAAGCTTAGTGTAAATCAATATATTACAACTCTGCAGCCAAAAGAACCATCATGATTTTAGCCTATATTAACAAAGGCATAGTCTCTCCAGAACGTAAGAAGTAATAATCACACTGTACTTTGTTCAGATCAAACATATCTGGCATGTTCAATTCTGAATGTCATTTTTAGGGAGAGCTTTGACAGTCTACAAAGTGTTTTTTATGTGAGACTTGGAAGGGATATCAGAGATCATATATTCCAACTCCTACCTGAGCAGGAAGGAGTCCTCTCTGCAGCAGTCCTGAGAATTTATCCATTTGTATCTTTTCTTTCCTTTTTCCTTTTCTTTTCAAAATTCATCTGCAACTTGGCAATCATATCCACAGAGTTGGGGGGGGGGGTGTTTTTTTTTTGAGTGCACCAAGGCATAGTCCATTCAAGGCATGTCTTGAATTCTTTGAGGGTAGTGAGATGCCTTCCAGCCATCTCCTCACTTATTTTGGATTTCTCTATTTTTGTTCACTTTCCTGGTCTGAAACTTTTAAACCCTTTTTTTTTTTTTAAATCATACCTTTGTATTTATGCTCAATTTCCTTTTAGGCTTCCATTTTTAATATACATTTCCTAAAATCTAAGTTATTTAATTTCCCATGAGATCAGAAATTTTATTACTTTTCCATTTGTACCCCTCAGCACCTGGTACAGAGCTTTGTATGTAGCAAGCATTTTATAAGTGCTTTTCTCTTCCAGTCATTTTTAGTTGGCCACCCTTTCCTTCCTGATCAGAATTACTTGTTAATTCTCAGAATTTTGTCTAAAGATAAAATTCTTTCCATTTCATCTGGAGGAAAGCTGCCAGAATGGCAAAGGTCCTTGATGCTATGCCTTGGAAATATCAGTAGAGTGAACTGTGAGTGTTTTTAGTTTGAAAAAAAACATTTAGAGGATACCATAACTGTCCTCAGATATTTGAAGGTCTGCCTTTAGTTTATTTGACTTGACCCCCAAAGAACAAAACAAGGAAAACATGATTAAAGTTGTAGGGAGGGTCTAAATTAGATCAGCAGTTCTTTTTTGTATGTCATCGAACCCTCTGGCAATCTAACAAATCCTATGGGTTCCTTCTCAGAATGATATTTGTTGCCAGTATTCTTCAGTTAGAGTGATAGTTCCCATTCAAGTTCATGGACTCCCTGAAATCTTTCCATTGTCTCCCAAGGAGTTAAGAGCTCCTCAAGTTAAAGTTCTTTGTAGTCCTCGAGATAGTTGCCAAACCAGGGATCTCCCACAATTTGAGCCCAAATGCCCAGCAGTTTTAAATGATATCTGAAGTAAAACTATAGTAATTTGGGTTTTGAAATGGCTTTGAATGGAATTAGAACATTCTTTTAAACCATAAAGTTTGTCTTATCTTTTAGTATATTCATTTTGGAGGAGAGGAGAAGGTGGATTGTAAAACATTTGTTTGAAGACTGAATAGTCTTTTGTGAAAAGGTGTTTTCGACTGGGGTAGAAATAGAAAGACAATGATAATAATGGCAGGTATTCATTACCAGCATCATGTTAAATATATTCTTATTTTCTCAGTTTAATATAATGGAATTGCTTTTAATAAAAAAAAAAACTTGCAACTTGTTCTACATGGCTATAAAGTTTAAAAGTAGCAGTTCAGTCATGAGATATTATTGCCTTTTGAATTTTAGAAAATTATTCGTTTCAGAGAATTGTCAACATTTGACAGCAGCCAATTATACTGTCATGTAGTAGACCCAAGTTCATACATAAATGGTAGTTACCACAGAAAGATATGCTTTTGGTTTCTCTTTTCCATTTTTTTTTCTTTCTCATACACCATAATCACCTTCAAATCTTTTGTGGTGTCACAGAGCCACATAGGGCGATCTTGGTATTGGTATTGGCCTTGGTATTGGCCTCCTTAAACTAGGCAAGTGACTTCTGGGAAAAGATTGTAGAATGAAAATAAGTCATTATGCATAGACAGTTATCAACTAAATTGCATCTTGAATATTTGGAGTATTTTTTTATTATCCCTTTGGGAAGCTTTTAGCAATAGTTCTTTCATTTTATGTAGAAATTATGGGATTCAGTACCTAACCTTAAAAATGGTTTATATTCAGAGTTCATTATCATCATAGTGTTTTCAAATGTGTTCTTTATATTTTAGGTGAATATATTTTAGCAGCATGACTTCCCCTTTAACATAGTTTTTACATGTTAGACTTTGAGTTTTCTCTTAGGAAAAAAGCATATCAGGACTAATTTAAGCTTTTGAAAATTCATCAGAGCGAACTCATTCCTTATGTATTCTGCAGGACAACATAATCTAATACAGCATGCTCCAAATTATGATTCATAGAATTATCATTTACCCAGAAAAAGTTGCTAGTGGACTTTGTTATTTTCCCCTCTTCCTAGTTACAATGGTCTTACTTAATTGATGTGAAGTTATCACTTCATGAAGGTCAAAAAGAAGATAATTAATTTAGACATTAAAACCAGGAGGCCTAAGGTCTGATTGTACCTTCACCTCTAATTTGCCACATAGCTGAATTATATTTAAAAAAAAAAACCAGGTTATCCACTATATGACATTCCTTACTTTTCTATAAAATATTCTTAAATCATGATCCAGAGATTTATCTGGGTCATGGACAAATTATATTTCACATGTAGTCAGTCAATATAAAATGATTCAGGCAAATAAGTTTAGAATAGTATTTAACTGGATTTTATGAATATATTTGGACAACCTGAATTTCCACCATCTCAGACACACACACACACACACACACGCGCGCACACACACACGCACACACACACACTTATTCTTTGAATTTTTTTCTGAAATTACCCTGACATTGAATAGACATTAATATTATGTAAAACCGTTCTTACAGGTAAGAAAAAAGACTATGGCATAAGTTCTAAAAATAAAAAGTAGGTCTTTTTTTAGTCAGGTCTTTTAATTCTTTTGTGTTCATTAATTTCCCATCCTTGGTAAAATGTCATGTTCCACATCTAACAAATGCCATGGGTAAGGCATTTTGGGTGCTTAGTTTTAAGTTTGAAAAAGAAATGAAATATCCCTTACCATAGTTTGAATTATTATTAAATCATTATTTGTTATTTTTTATTACCCAGAATTATTTTCCTTGAAGTTGATCTAGAAGCAGTATTATAACACTTTCAAAAGATTTCCTTATTTCCTTTTTTCTCTGAAGTTGGCACTGATTTTCAGTTATTTAATGAAGGCTTCACAGTTAGAACAACTAACTATATTTCCTTCTATCCTGTTTTCTCCTTTGACCTGTCCCTCTATAAAAGTGTCAACTTTCAATTACCTCTTACCCCAGTCTGCCATCTCTTCAATTATCCCCCCTCTCTTATCTAAAAATATTATCTAAAAATGAGATTTTCATTAGTCAAAGCTTTTTTTGTTAAATCCTTAAAACATTTATACAGATAGAGTAATTTCAGCATATTGTTTTAATCTCCCCTTACATAGAAGGATAACTTCCAGCAGATAACATAGTTTTTTGAATATATGAATTAATATCAATTGATGATTGATTCATCAATTCAATAGATATGAATTAATATCCATTGATGATTTCTATTCATAACTGTTGATATTTTAAGTCCCAAATGGTGTTTTCGACTGGGGTAGAAATAGAAATAATAGAATACCACTTAGCACCTAATATATGGATAATATTGGTGTTTCAAAGCAGTCGAAGCTATAGCTGTTATTGAATTTAACTATTGGTTATGTCACTGTAGAACCAACTCAGTCATAATTTCACAGTATTCAGTTTCTATTGTTTTGTTGCTTTTCTTTCTATTTACATTGAATGGTTATCACCTTTGTTCATTTCCTGTTGTGTGCTTCAGTTTTCATCAGTTCATGTGTCTTTCCATTTTTCTCCATACTCATCACATTCATAGTTTCATACACAACATCATTATTCCATTGATCTGTGACCTATTGAGCTGTTCCTCGGTCAATGAGCATCTCTTTGGTTTCTAGTTTTCTGTTACAGCAGAAAGTACTGCTATAAATACTTTGCTGCAAATAGAACCTTTTCTAAAAGAAATCATTTGCTTCCATTTGGCTAGCAGTGGCATCTCTCAATCAAAAGATAAAGATATTTTGGTCATTTTCTTAGCATAATTCCAAATTGCTCTCCAGAATGGTCCAATTCACACCTCCAGCAACAGTGCATTAGTTTGCATTTCTTTCTATTACTCCTTTAACATTGAGTATTCCCATCTTTTGTCATCTTCATCAATTTGCTATGTGTGCAGTGCAAGTTGTTTTGGTTTGCATTTCATTTGTAGCATTCTTTCTTATAATTAATGGTTTTCCTTTTTTTTTTTTTTAGAACTTTACGTTCATATGAAAAGAAGCAAATTTTACCTCATTAGATATCTCTGAAATTAAACGAATTATTTATCTTTGACTAGAATGTGGCTCTTGAAAGGTATAGGAACAGCATTGAACATAATAGGAAAAGTGTACTTACAAAGAAGTCTAGGAATCTGAGAAGGAAATAAAGGCAAGGACATTTGAGTAAATATCAGCAGAAGTATACACAGAAACAACATTGTCATCAGATTGTTACTGTTGACCACCCAGACAAAAAAAAAAGTCAGCAGAATTTGGGAAACAGGTCATAAGTCTAGTTCAGAAGCATGATATCATAGTGATAGATATCTGGACATTTTCTGGAGCTTTTTGTCAAAAGTAAAATAACTAGTCATTTCCTGGCTTGCCCTAATGATAATTTTATCTTTGTAGAAGAGGAGGAACTAACAGTGGGAAAGGTCGTTCTGGACTCAGTTCTGACTAAGGAAAGACTGTCTGCTGAAGCAGAAATGTTGGAAACATTGGGGAGAGGAGTAGAGTGTCTAATCCACCTTAGATTGTTGAGATATCAGGGGAAAGAAAAGCCAGACATAGTCTGACATGCAGCCTAGATTTAGGGACAGCAAATTTCAGAGTATTCAGAGAAGGGATAGATAGGTTTCCATGGCCTGATTCTCTGTAGGGCAAATCAGCACACGGGAAAATAAGAATGAAATATTGAAGTCTCAAAGAGAAAATCCAGATGAAAAAGAGATGCTTTTTCAACAAGACTAAGGGTATAGATGGATATCATCATCTGACTTATATTTTTGAAATACATATATAGAATATAAAAGCAAGAAAAGGTAACAGCATGGTTTATCAATGGCCTTCTAAGAATAGTGTCAGAAGAGTTTATAGCTCAGAATGAACAGAAACTGGCAAGTCATGCTAACAACAACAAAATTGTGTGGGGGAGGGAAGGTTGAGACTTTGAGCTAGATAGGGGGAATAGCTGCCTTAAGCTGGCTTTAATGAATATTATGATGGAAAGAAAACAAAACAATTCAACTCTTATTTTTCTTTCACTTTCAGGAAAATGAAATTTTAGATCAGAAATAGTGGTTCAGAAATGAATAATAGAGAGTTGATACTCAAGATAAATTTGGAAGACAGTAAGAGAACATCCAGTTAATCTTAATGTGTTCAAGTCTACCAGGCCCATACAAACTGCATCCCAGAGCAAGGAACCAGTGGTTTGCTGAGCCACTGATGGCTAATAGGCCTCCAGGGAAGCAAACAGTGATCACATAGAGCCAGTTCAGCTTCATCCAATATAGGTCATGCCTACAAGCATCCACCCTACAGAACTGATGATTCAGCCCAGCTTACTCCTCTTAATAAAGGGGGGGTGAGGGTGGGGCAGAAGGATTCATATTTATATGAAATATTGTCTATTCGCTGTCAGGTTCAGTTTCTGTTTCTCTTGGTTTTGTGTAAATGTTTTTCTTTTTTTTTTTCTTTTTTTTGTGGAAGTTTATTTTATTTTATTTTATTTTATTTTTTTTATTATTTTTTTATTTTTTAATGTTTAACAGTCACTGCCATACAATTGTGATTTTATCCCCCCCACCTACCCCCCACTCCCCCCCTCCCTCCCCACGACTGCATACAATTCTGTATAGATTCTACATATACTTTCCTATTGAGTATATTTTCACTATAGTCATGCTATGTAGTCAGACTAAGATAAATGAAAGAAATCGTATAACAAATCAGAACATGATACACAAACACATACACATACACAAACATGATCTGCTACAATATGTGAGTGACTTCCATATTTCTCTCTCTGAGTGTGGCAGGCATTTTGCCTTGAGATCCTCCATTGGGATTTTTTTTTTTTTTTTGGTAAGAAGTTCTTGTGTTATTACAAAAATCTAAGTCTACCAGAAAAAACTCTCACACACTGTGGTTGTTGCTGTGCATAAAGTTCTCCTGGTTCTGCTCCTTTCACTCAGCATCAGGTCATATAAGTCCTTCCAGGCCTCTCTGAAGTCTTCTTGTTCATCATTTCTTATGGCACAATAGTACTCCATTACATTCATATACCATAATTTATTCAGCCATTCCCCAATTGATGGACATCCCCTTGACTTCTAGTTTTTGGCAACTACATAGAGTGCTGCTATAAATATTTTTGTACATGTGGGACCCTTTCCCATTTTTACGATCTCTTGGGGATATAGTGCTAGTAGCGATATTGCTGGGTCAAAGGGTATGCACATTTTTGTAGCCCTTTGGGCATAGTTCCAAATTGCTCTCCAGAATGGTTGGATGCGCTCGCAGCTCCACCAACAATGAATTAGTGTTCCAACTTTCCCACATCCTCTCCAGCATTTATCATTTTCTTGTTCTGTCATGTTTGCCAATTTTATAGGGGTGATGTGGTACCTCAGAGTTGTTTTGATTTGCATCTCTGTAACCAATAGTGATTTAGAGCATTTTTTCATATGATTATAGATAGCTTTAATTTCTTCCTCTGAAAATTGCCTGTTCATATCCTTTGACCATTTATCAATTGGGGAATGACTTGTATGATTGTACATTTGGATCAGTTCTCTATATATTGTAGAAATGAGGCCTTTATCCCCGAGCTTAGCTGTAAAAATTCTTTCCCAATTTACTACATCCCTCCGGATTTTGGTTGCATTGGGTTTGGTTGTGCAAAAACTTCTCAGTTTAATGTAATCAAAGTTATCCATTTTGCATTTCATAATGCATTCTATCTCTCCTTTAGTAAAGAATTCTTCCCTTCTCCATAGATCTGATAAATACACTATTCCTTGCTTCTCCAGTTTATTCATGGTATCAATCTTTATACCTAAATCATGTACCCATTTGGACTTTATTCTTGTGTACGGTGTCAGGTATGGGTCTATGCCTAATTTCCGCCACACTGTTATCCAGTTTTCCCAGCAATTTTTGTCAAACATTGAGTTCTTATCCCAGAAGCTGGGGTCCTTGGGTTTATCAAACAGAAGGTTGCTATATTCCTTGCCTACTGCATCTTGAGTGCCAAGTCTATTCCACTTGTCTACCTCTCTGTTTCTTAGCCAATGCCAAGTGGTTTGGATAATTGCTGCTTTATAGTACAGTTTGAGGTCTGGTAGCACTAGGCCACCTTCCCAAGCATTTCTTTTCATTAGTCCCTTTGATATTCTGGACCTTTTGTTTTTCCAAATGAATTTTGATATTATTTTGTCCAGCTCTAGAAAGTAATTGTCTGATAGTTTAATTGGTATGGCACTAAATAAGTATATTAATTTGGGTAGAATTGTCATTTTTATTATATTAGCCCGGCCTACCCATGAGCAACTAATGTTTTTCCACTTACTTAAGTCTGACTTTATTTGTGGAAAAAGTGTCTTGTAATTGCGTTCATATAATCCCTGGGTTTGTTTTGGCAGGTAGACTCCTAAGTATTTTATACTGTCTACCCTAACTTTAAATGGGATTTCTCTTTCTATCTCTTGCTGTTGGACTTTGTTGCTAATATATAAGTATGCAGAAGATTTGTGTGGGTTTATTTTGTACCCTGCAACTTTGCCAAAGTTGTTTATTAATTCTAGTAATTTTTTACTTGAATCTCTGGGATTCTCTAGGTAAATCATCATATCATCTGCAAAGAGTGATAACTTAGTGTCTTCTTTGGCTATTTTAATTCCTTGGATATCTTTATCTTGTCTAATTGCTACAGCTAACATTTCTAGTACCATATTAAATAATAGTGGTGATAATGGACAACCTTGTTTCACCCCTGATCTTATTGGGAATGCATCTAGCTTATCCCCATTGCATATAATGCTTGCTGAAGGTTTTAGATAGATACTGCTTATTATTTTATGGAAAGTTCCCTTTATTCCTACGTTCTCCAATGTTTTTAGTAGGAATGGATGTTGTATTTTGTCAAAAGCTTTTTCTGCATCTATTGATATAATCATGTGGTTTTTGTTAGCTTTGTTGTTGATGTGATCGATAATGCTAATAGTTTTCCTAATATTGAACCAGCCCTGTAGTCCTGGTATGAATCCTACCTGATCATAATGTATTAATCTCGTGATAAGATGCTGTATTCGTTTTGCTAGAATCTTATTTAAAATTTTTGCATCTATATTCATTAGGGAAATTGGTCTATAATTTTCTTTCTCTGTTTTGTCTCTTCCTGGTTTGGGTATCAAAACCATATTTGTATCATAGAAAGAATTTGGGAGGACTCTTTCTTCCCCAATTTTCAAGAATAGTGTATGTAGTATTGGAATTAACTGTTCTTTAAATGTTTGATAGAATTCACTTGTGAATCCATCTGGCCCTGGAGATTTTTTCCTAGGGAGTTCATTGATGGCTTGTTCAATTTCTTTTTCTGAGATGGGGTTGTTTAAGTAATCAACTTCCTCTTCTGTTAATCTGGGCAATTTGTATTTTTTAAAATATTCATCCATCTCATTTAGATTATCGAATTTGTGGGCATAAAGTTGGGCAAAGTAGTTTCTAATTATTGTTTTAATTTCCTCCTCATTGGAGGTGATTTCACCCCTTTCATTTTTAATATTAGTAATTTGGTTTTCTTCTTTCTTTTTTTTAATCAGATTGACCAAAGGTTTATCAATTTTATTAGTTTTTTCATAAAACCAACTATTGGTTTTATTTATTAATTCAATAGTTTTCTTAATTTCAATTTTATTAATCTCTCCTTTGGTTTTCAGTATTTCTAATTTGGTATTTACTTGGGGATTTTCAATTTGTTCTTTTTCTAGCTTTTTCAACTGCAAGCCTAAGTCATTGATCTCCTCTTTCTCTATTTTATTTATGTAAGCATTCAGAGATATAAAACTTTCCCTAATAACTGCTTTTGCCGTATCCCATAAGTTTTGGTATGTTGTCTCACTATTGTCATTCTCTTGAATGAAATTGTTGATTGTTTCTATGATTTCTTCTTTAACCCAATCCTTCTTTAGAATTAGATTATTTAGTTTCCAATTGATTTTTGGTTTCTCTTTCCATGGCCTTTTATTACATGTAATTTTTAATGCATTATGATCTGAAAAGGATGCATTGATTATCTCTACCTTTCTGCACTGGATTGTGAGAATTTTATGTCCTAGTACATGGTCAATTTTTGTAAATGTTCCATGTACCGCTGAGAAAAAAGTATATTCCTTTCTATTCCCATTTAATTTTCTCCAAAGATCTATCATATCTACCTTATCCAGAGTTTTATTTACCTCCTTAACCTCTTTCTTGTTTATTTTGAGGTTGGATTTATCGAGTTCAGAGAGGGGGAGGTTGAGGTCCCCCACTAGTATAGTTTTGCTATCAATTTCTTCCTTCAACTCCCCCAACCTCTCCTCTAAGAATCTGGATGCTATACCACTTGGAGCATACATGTTTAGTAATGATATTGCTTCATTGTCTATGGTGCTTTTTAGCAGGATATAGTTTCCATCCTTATCCCTTTTGATTAGATCTATTTCTGCTTTCGCTTTGTCTGAGATTAGGATTGCTACTCCTGCCTTTCTTACATGAGCTGAAGCACAATATATTCTGCTCCATCCTTTGACCTTTATCCTATGTGTATCCCCCCGTTTCAAATGTGTTTCTTGTAAGCAGCATATTGTTGGATTATGGCTTTTAATCCATTCTGCTATCCGTCTCCGTTTTATGGGAGAGTTCATTCCATTCACATTCACAGTTATGATTACAATCTGTGTATTTCCCTCCAACCTCTTTCCCACCATTTGTGCTTTTAGCTCTCCCGTCTCCCTTCCCCTCCTCAATAGTATTCACTTTTCTCCCCTTCCTCCTGCAGCCTTCCCCTCCTTCTTTTGACCCCCCTCCCTTTTAGTTCCCTTTACTCTTATTGCTTCTTTCCTCCCTTTTAGCCACCCTCCCCTTTCTTCCCCCTTCCCCTCCTACTACCTATAGAGCTAGTTAGGCTTATCTACTTAAGATTATTGTTCCCTCCTTTGAACAAATCAGATGAGAGTACCTCTCAAACAATGCTCATCTCCCTCCCCTCCTTCTCTCTACTATAGTTTTGTACTTCTTCCTGTGATATAATTTGCCATTTTCTGCTTCCCCCTTTCCACACCTCCTATTACATTCCCTTCTCCTACTTAAATCATATTTTTGACATGACATCATTTACTTTATGCCCTTTCCCTCTACATATATCCCTTTTATCATAATAGCTGCACAGTTCTCAAGATTAACAGGTATCATCTTCCCTTATAGGGAGGTAAACAGTTTGCCCTAATTGAGTAGCAAGTTTTTGTTTTTGTTTTTTCCCCTCTGTTTACCTTTTTATGATTCTCTGGAGACCTGCATTTGAAGATCAAATTGTCTATTGAGTTCTGGTGTTTTGGTCAGGAAGCTCTGGAAATCCCTTATTTCGTTGAATGACTTTCTCCTTGCCTGAAATGTTATGCTGAACTTTGCTGGGTAGTTGATACTTGGTTGAAGTCCCAACTCCTTTGCCTTACGGAATATTGGGTTCCAATTCTTTCGATCTTTTAATGTAGAAGCTGCAAGGTCCTGTGTGATCCTGACTGTGTGTCCTTGATATTTGAATTGTTTCTTTCTGGCTGCTTGTAGTATTTTCTCCTTCACTTGATAGCTCTGGAATTTGGCAACTATATTTCTTGGGGTTTTGAGTTTGGGATCCCTTTCTGGAGGGGAACGGTGGATTCTTTCGATGACTATTTTGCCCTCTGAGTCTAGTACTTCTGGACAGTTTTCCTTGATGATTTCCTGGAAGATATTGTCCAGACTCTTTTCTTCATCATGGGTTTCTGGCAGGCCAATAATTCTTAGATTTTCTCTCCTGGATCTGTTTTCCAGGTCAGTTGTTTTTCCAATTCAATATTTTACATTTTCTTCGATCTTTTCATTCTTTAGATTTTGTTTGACTGATTCTTGTTGCCTCATTGAGTCATTAGTTTCTACTTGCCCAATTCTAATCTTCATCGTAGTGTTTTCTTCAGTTAGCTTTTGCATCTCCTTTTCCATCTGACCAATTTTTCCCTTTAAGGAGCTATTTTCTCCATTTAATTTTTGTACTTCTTTTTCCATTCGACCAATTTTCCCAGTTAGGTTTTGGGTTTCCTTTTCCATCTGATCAATTTTCCCAGTTAGGTTTTGGGTTTCCTTTCCAATTTGATTAGCTCTTCCTTTTAGGGAATTATTCTCTCCAGTTAATTTTTGAACTTCCTTTTCCATTTCTTCAATTTTCTTTTTCAGGGTGATGTTCTCATCAGTGAATTCTTTTTTTATAGTTTTAAAATCATTGGCCAGTTTTTCTTTTATATCCTTCTTCAGACGTTCCAGGTAATCTAGTTGTGCTTGCGAGAAATTCATAGTCCCATCTGAGGTTTCAGATGGAAGTACAGTCTCAGCTCTAACCTCTTTGGTGTTTGTGTTTTGGTCCTTATCCCCATAGAAAGATTCTATGGTTTTTTCACTTTTCGTCTGCTTTTTCCGATTCATGATGTTGGCTGAGTGTTGTAGCTTTTGGTTCTTTCAGTCAGAAGGTACAGATCTTTAAGTTGAGCTGATGTGTGTCTAGGCTAAAAGCAGGCTTTTGTTTTTTGTTTCCCCAATCAACCCTGGAGTTAGCTTGTTAGGTGTGTGGGAGGTGTGGTCTGGTCTCAGGCTATCTCCTCAGCTGACTTGAGGCAAAGGCAAGATCAGGGGATTGTAATCCCAGCTTCCCTATTGTCTTCCCTTTTCCCCTGGAGGGCTGGGGCACGCCTAGAGGCTAACGCGTGTTCCCGCCCCTCCTGTGGCTCGTCTCCCGGCTCTGAGGCGTGCCTGGGTCTCAGTACGAATTTTCTCTGCCCTGGGTCATCTGTCCCTCCAGATCGCCTCCACCACAGTAGGAAGAATCCCCCTTTGCCACTTTTCCAGCCTCTGGTGTTATGAGACTATTTGCCCCCTTCTGCTGTTCCCGCTGATCCAGGATTAATCTGGGGAAGAATTTTGTGGTTCCCTCAGGGTCATCAGGGGGGAGGAGAGAGCACTTACTGATCACTCTGCCATCCCAGTTCCTGGAAGTTCAAGTAGTGACCCACTGAAGTCCGTCTTCAGACTGAAGATTTCAAGGACTGCTGCGCTGATGTCTGGCACTCAGCGGCTCTCACCGGCTCGGCCTGGCTTATCTCCTGCTCTGCTGGTCTCGCCCGCCACTCTCGGGCTCCTCTGGTCCCCTCCGCCCTGCCGCGCTGACCGCGCTGCGCTGTGCGCCGGGGTCTTACCCCCGCGGAACAGATCCCTCCCGTGGACCCTCCGGTCCAGCCTGGGCTCAGAATCCGTCAAAGTCCGTCACCCACTGGATTTTACACCTCCAAAGTCTGGTCAGACTCTCCCCCCAGATATATCCAGAGGAGTTTTTCCAGGAGCTTAGGTGAGTCGTTGCTTTCACTCCGCCATCTTGGCTCCGCCCCCAGAACTTTTTAATCAGCACACTAGAATAGGGTGATAAAGTATTCCCTAACCATTCTTTCTTCTTTGGAGCAACCTTCTCAAACACAGTATAGATATTACTTCTATTTCCCAAGAAGCCTGATCTACAACATTCAAATTAATTGTATTCATAGAGAACAAATCTCCTAGGACATTGTTCCTAGGTCTATTCCCGTGCCAAATTCTAGCAACTAGCTCCATAAGGTGTGTTTAAATTGAGAAAAGAAAATATACAGGAAAAGAGACAGTATTCCTTTTTTCTGTAGTGTTGGTATCATCTGCTGCACAAACACATCCCTTTTAGAACAATGAGGTGCATTCAAGTTTAATAATTGCATTGAGAAGTTGATATGAGCCTAAATTTTGAGAACATAAAAATAGGTTTTTAGCAGCATGTTTGACAGAGGCAAGGATATTGTGTGGGCGTGGTGTTCCAGGAGATGAATATAGAATAATTATTAAGAGCTATACTTTTTAAAATAATAGCACTGGAAGGGTTCCTTCTTGAAAAATGTTAAGTAGGTTTTGGCTACTTCCTATTTACTGAAGAGCAGAGCCATTACTGGGCTGGATTTGTTTCTAAGTCTTATCCTCTAATAACTGCTAAGTAGCACATAGCACTTGGAGAATAAGTAGAAAAATAATTTCATTTATATTATTATTATTATTATAAAATCTTCTAGTGCTCTGTCATTATGAGGTAATTCATCCGATTTTTGGTGTTAACAATCACTTCCTTCTTTACATACTTTGAGAGAGAGGGGTAGCTTTGCTCTAATAGTGACTTGGAACCAGATAATTTCTAGTAAATTATTCCAGGAGCCATTTTGTGTTGCCAGAAAGCTGCACTCAGTCCTCAAGAGTTCATTTGCCTTTTTATTGTGTGCACTTAACAGCAAAGCTGGAAGACATATGACAAGGCTCGCTTCCCAGTGGAGAAATGTCTCTCAGGGCCAGCAATTGAATTCAGTTCAATAGACATTTATTTTTTTAGAACCCAGTATGTAACAGCAATAATGATCATAGCATCCTAAAGTTTTTATAAACCTCACAGAATCAAAACACAGAATTTTGGAGTTGGAAGTGATCCTAATAATCACTGGGGTACATGGTGTAATTGAATGTTAGAGACTGGCAGACCTCACTTCCAACATCCTGTGACCCTAGGCAAGTCCCTTAACTTCTATAGCCCCAATTTTTTCATCTATATAGTGACGGGGTTGGATTTGCTGACCTCTAAGATTCTCTCCCAGCTCTACCGTTATGTTTCTATGAATATGGCAGTTATAGATATGATATGGATAGAACACTGAGTCTGAAGTTAAGAAGATCTGAGCTCATCTCCAGTCCTACACATTTGTGTGATCCTGAACAAGACATTTAACCACTACTTGCCTCAGTTTCCTCATCTATAAAATGGTGTTAATGACAGCACCTAGGTTGTTATGAGGATCAGATGAAATAATATTTATAAAGTACTTAGTCCAATGCCTGATACATAATTGGCACTATATAGATACTAGCTATTAACTAGGTTTCAGTCCAAATGAAATATGGAGATATGAAATACAAATCTTTTTTACATCACATTTGATAAGCAAACTTTTCTTGAAGACCTCAAATGAGAGGGAAGCTCCTAACCCAAAGGCAGTCTATATTTATATGCTTAAAAGTCTTCTTCTAGTGGGGTAGAAGTGACTTGGAGTTTGCAAAGACATGGTTATAGGTCACAAAGTCACTAACCATAACTGGTTCTACTGATTTTGGAAAGTTTGAACCTTCCAACAATCTTGTGATATATAATGAGATATTCCTCCTGTTTTACACATAAGGAAATTAAGAGTCATGGTGGTTAAGTGACTCACTCATAGTTACATAGACAATGAATATCAAAGGGGGGACTCAAATGAAGCCTTTGGGCATCCAAGCCCATTCTATCCATGCTTCCATGGTATCTCTTGGTTTTAAGAATAATTGAGTTCTGCTGTTGGTTGTCCTTTGTTTTCAAAGAAGATCAATATATCAAAGGGTGATATCTTGACATATATGTGAATTGGGTTTAAATGCGGTAGGGTTGCTTAAAGTCATCAGCTTCACTCTCTCTTCCAGAGTCATTGAAGTCCAGGTAAAAGAGAAAAGTCAAGGTAACTGGCAGTGGTTCAAAATGCAGGGGATAACCTTAGCATCTTCAATGTCTGACCAAGCTTTAAGCACTCCACAGAACCTGCTTCTGTCTCCTTCATGATCATTGGAACAAATTGCTCTTATCCACCCATTCTACTGGGAGAAAGTCTTCACACGCTGAGTGCTAGAGCTAAGAAGGGACCTCAGAGACCATCTAGATTAAAGGTTCTTGACCATTTTTGTCACGGAGACCTTTGGGACTCTGACCAAGTCTATGGACCTATTCTCAGAATCATATTTTTAAATGAATAAAATAAAATACATAACTTCACAAAGAAAATCAACTATTTTGAAATAGTTATCAATTTAATAAAAAACAAGTTTACAAACCCTAGGTTAGGAACTCTTGATCTAAATGAAATTCTTCATTTTATAAAGACATGGAGAAGACAAGCTAGTAGCTAAGGTCTCCAGTTCAGTTTGTGACAAAATCAAAACTAGATTCTGGGGTGTTTACCTGTAATGAACTAGGAATTTTGAGATCTTAGTTCTTTCCTGAGTTCTCTCTCATCCCTGGCTTGCTATGTCTCTGGAGAGAACCTTGCTTAGTTAAAAAAAAAATTAAAGTACAATCCAATTGGTCCCTCTCATACTAGTCAAGGTAAAGCTTCCTATGATAGTATTTGCGAAACTCTTTGTATGGCAGTCATGTGGAGATAAAAATGATATTGTTATTTTAACGTTTGAGTGATATTTCCTATATTCAATTAAATCTGAATTATTTCAGTAATATAAAATGAATGGAAAGTCTGTAGGCTAACATTATGGAGCTATTTAACTTACAAAGTGGTATGCCTTTTTTTTCTAGGTAATCTTTACAGCAACACTAATAGTGTCTCCCATTGGTTGATGAGGACTAGATCATCCAGTGAGTCAATGAATAGAAAAGTTAGTATTTCCCAAGACTGGTATACTATTGTTTAGTTTAATGAGTCAGACTGCCTGGTACCATTATGCTAATGACCCCTGACTGAAATGGAGGAACAAAAAGAAACTTCTTAGCAGGAGCACTATTTTAACATTATTACTTTTGATCCTGCCTTATTGATTAATTTCTCTGCCTCTACTGAACCTTCCAGTCATTGCCAGAAAGAGTTAGTTAGATCCTTTCACGTCAGATGATCTTTAGGTAATAATAGTAAATAATATTAATTTGCAACTAAGGGTACATTGGATAGAACACTGAAGTTAGAGTCAGGAAGACCTGGGTTCAAATCCAACCCCAGATACTAGCTGTGTGATGCTGGGCAAGTCAATTGACCTCTGTCTGCCTCAGTTTCCTCTTCTGTAAAATGGGGATAATAGCAACTATCTCCCAGGGTTATTGTGAGAATCAAATGATATCACAATTGTAAACTGCTTTGTAAATCTTAAAGCACAATATGAATGCTAGCTATTATTATTATCACTATTATTAACAGTGACATGTACTTTAATGTCAGTATAGTTAGGAAGGTATTGTGTGGGATACAGAGACCCTCACTCAAATTAAACTCAGAGACTTCTCAAGGTAGAAGGCAAGAAGAAATTTATTACAATCTCCTGAGAAGGGGCACTTCCCACAAGACCATAGACAGTGTCAGCAAGGGAGTGCACCTGAGCAGAGCAGAGTACAACATTATATAGTCTCTAATGTGGAAGCCCACTAGCCTCTCTTCCCATTGGCTGGGAACCCAGGCAAACATTCTAAGTGCAGAGATCTACCCCAGAGACAAAGAACATAGAAAGGATCATTGCTTACCAATGAGGGTTTTTATTACCAAATATGGAACTTAAGGGAAAAGTGCTGATGTGGCATAAGGGGGTGGTAAAGGGGACGTGAAGGGGAGGAAGGTATACCAGGTCATGTGACTGGAACTTTGGTGGTTCTCCTCCATCCTGGAGCACTTTATTTACCTAAGGGGGATACTTAGTTATTTTAGCTTTGGCAGGAAGGATGAGGATTTGGGGAAATTCATGCCTGACAGGTCTTCACTTAACCTGATTTCACTCAGTTCCTCCTCTTTATTATCCCTCCTCTGAAGACCTCTCACACCACTCTCAGAAGGCTGCCTCTGCTAAATCATCCTACTTTCTTCTCCACTCTCTTCAATTGGTGTCCAGCCTTGGCTCTTTAGGACCATGAGTTTAGCTGACCCTTCAGCTTTAGTTTCTGGCCTAATCATCTTTGAAAGGGAATCTTCTACTGTCTGGTTATTAGCTGTATCATGCAAGGGAGATAAATTGGGAGGAGTATAACTCCACTGATGGCAATGAGCACAAACCATAACAGTTGTTTCCACCAGCTATCTCCAAACCAGGACCACCAAGAAGTGTTAAATGGTGATGTCCAAGTCTGAACTAGAATGTGAGCCAAATTTTTAATATTCCTAATGATTTCTTTTACTGCCTTTCCATTGTCATCTATTTTCATACAACATGTGGAGAGATTTAGCTTCCCACACAGTCCCTTTTTTTCTCTATTAAAATTCCTATTTCCACACCTAAATCCAATAAATACTTCCTCACATTCTTTCCCCTATGAATTCTTCCCTTTATCTAGCTCCCCTTTATATGAATATGAGAAGGGAGCAAAGTTGTTTGATGCATTGACAAATTAGAAGGGGGCAGTCCCCTTTCATAAGTACAAATACAGAGATTCAAAATACAAAGGTAGATCAATGAATTATCCATTTAGAGATTCCATCTCATACAGCAGTCTGGGGAGGAACATCATTTGATGCAGTTTTCTGGTCTGGATGCTCGTTCAAGTCATCTTCAGCACAGCATCTCAGCATCTTCCTCGTTTATCTTCTTTAGGAAATCGAGATATCTACTCTCCTACAACACTAACCTTAATACCATTTTAGATGACTATCCCTAAGCTTGATACACTTACCACTCTTACAAAATCAAAATTGGAACTTTGGCCAATTTTCATGTTTAAGAAATTCACATTAGAACCCAGTTTTTACATTTTATATTAATTCACTATTCATTCCCCCATCAGAAAGATGAGATTTCACTAAGGAATCAATAAGAGGCTCCAATACTTACATAAACACAATAAATAATCATATTTAACACAGTACATATCACCCCATAAAACAATTCCAACTTCTGATCATGTGATGTTTCTTTTAAAGCATTTACAATATAGACCACAAACCATTTTTCTTTTAACATTGACCAACTGAGACAAAAATAATAATAACTATGTATACTAACCTCACAAACCCTTGACCTGATTTGTCTTTACACTATTACTAAGAATTAAAGGACTTTAATTTATTGTTGTTGATCTAAAGTCCTAAGTCTAATAGTTTAATTTTTGGACTTAAACTCAGGTGTTTCCCTACCAACAATCTATTGTTTAATAGATCTGGTATTAAACTTACAAAACTTTTGATTATAGGAAATTGCCACTAAGAGTGGAGACATTTCAGGGAAACAACATCTCCCTCATGTCAATTCCAGGCAGGAGTAGATTGTCAACTAGCATTCAGCCAAGCTTAAAGTCTGCCAGGTATCAGTGGGAAAACTGAATCAGGAGAATCCTACTTCAGCCCAGGCTGAACAGTCTCGTTCCCAACCTTCCCATGAAATCACCTTTTGCAGTTCATACCAGTATCTCATAGGCTCACTGGCATCATGGATCAATGACTCAAACAGTCTCTCTTACTATCCATACCTGGAGTTAGACTCAGAAGAACAGTCAATTAGTAGTTCCATAAAATCTTAAAATAGAAAGCTCCAATAATCAGTCTCACATATGATTATAACTTCACATTGGCTAAGGAACATCTTTTGAAGCAAATCTTAAGTAGCTTGCATGCCTTTCTATACATGTTCTAGTCCTTGATTAAATAACAATCATAAAATCAAATTTACCATTGTAACCATAAGTTATTGCCCTAATAGATTTACATCTCTTTCCCAAACTACTCTATCCCTTTCTAACCCTGCTCAATCTAAAAGAATGAGTTACACATATGATAAGTTCAAACACTAATTTCAATGTATGTTCATGAAATGAACTCAAATCAAAACAGACATTTAACTTTCCCATCAATGCCAAATATTACCAGAGGCTACATGCATGCCTCTAAGAAACTTAAACTAAAATTCTTTTCCCCAAACTAAAGATGTCTCTGATTTAGTCTCAGTAACTTGATTCAGTCAATTATATTTGCCCATATGCTTTTACATCATTTTGTACCAGGTAAAGACCGTATTCCAAATTGAGACCTTTGTCCCTTACCCTAAAGAGTTTTGGTCCCATTTATCTAAAAGGGCCTTGGAAAACCTCACCTTGAAAACTCCTTGACTTTCCCCAAGTGAACTGGCTATCTAGAGGCCCATAAACTTTTCCCTGTCACTATACCCTATCAATCCAAATCTCCAGATTACTGGCCAGTCCCATCAAGACCATGCCTGGAACCCCCTGGGGCCACCCCTAGACTCCTTTGACAATCGGAAATAGTTACTATCTCTCCTCTGAGAATCTCCAGTTCAGATTAGATCTTAAGAAGTCCTTCTGTAATGACTGGACTTCACAAAGAAAGGTGGATGAGACCAGGAGACTGTCTTAAAATTTACCACAAAGCTACCGGGAGCCGTAAAATTCCTGGTCTCCCTTATCTTGTCCCTTATCTTCCAACCTCCCATAAAACCTGAAGCTAGTATAACAAATTAGCTTACAAATATAAATTTGGTAGGTAGTCCTTTCAAAAATCACACAAAAAATTTTACAGAATATTTCTTCATACAACAAATATCTTCCTCTTTTAAGAACAGTTTACAATTTATCACAAAACCCCCATGAACTTAAACGGAAAAAAATGACAATATCTAAAACCAAGGTCTTTGTATATTTGCCTATAAGCTTCCTTTTACAAACATACTTTTGTAAATGCTTGATTCATAGCAAAAACAATTTTAGTTAAAACTTCCTTCTTAACAGCAGAAGTTAACTTTTTAACATACTTAATACATCCTTAGATGAAGCAGGCTTGAAAATCACACCCATATATTAAAATATATATGTATTGTTTTTTAAGGATTCTCATTTTCTCAATAGAAATTCTACAACACAGAAACTCTTACACAGAATTCATAACAGCTTCTTTAACCAATTCATCATTAATTTTACAATGCAATTTCTAATATAACAACATTTAGATTTACTTTAAAATTTTAAACTATTTAAGTTTACTTAAAACTTAAAATAAGCTTTTACTCATTTCCACATCATCTTGTACCGTAATTTATCTTCTTACCACCTGATCAAATAGAGTCATCTCAAATTTGATGGAGCTATTAATTATCAAATCAAGTTACATGATTTCTTTGTCTTCTTAACATACTTCCTCATACCCTCACTACTTACTAAAACCATCACAAACTAACCCATCCAGAGCCATTCAAACCTTCTTATCTGACTCATATCTTCAATCAAAACCCTGGTTCATCTTTCCAACTCTCAATCCCATTACTCAAATTGTCCAGCTCCTCCACATCGTAATCATAACTGTCTGCACTGGATTCTCATTCTAGTTATATATATAACAAACTCCAAATTCAAAAATTGTTTGACAATTACATCAGATTAATGTTGCATCTAACATATATACCCATCCTTATGTTAAGCACTTTACAATCATAAATGCCAAATAATATCTTTCTGCTTAATCCTGATAGGAAGAGCATTCTCAGAGGCGCTCTGTCTTCCTTCAGGATAGATTTTAACTTGAATCGTATCAAACCTGGATTTGTAATCACTAATGACAAACATTTTAGACCTCCTTTTTAAAAAAATGCTCTTGCTACTTAAAAGAAAGCTTTTTTTTATAACTTCCCATAATCTCTTTTTACTCTACTCCCTTAAAGAGTTGAAATGTCATCTTCTGGCTCCCCTCCCTGCTCCAAGGTCCACCAGACCAGGAGCTTTCCCAATTAATTCGGACCGGGAGGGAGGGGGCAACTTCCTCTGAGCACATGGATACTACTGTCTCACCCATATCTTTCTGCCTTGGGAATTTCATGCTCTAGAAAGAGTTGAAATCCCACCTGCTCTCCTTAGGTTAGCACAAAATCCAGACAGGTATCTGAGGAACCTCCATACTCACCCTCCTTGTCTTCATCCTTCAGAATCAGGAGAGAGTGAATGCCTCCAAAAGAAACCACTGAAATTCCAAAGTGGACTTTGCAATTTTAAACACACTGTCCTGTATCAGATACATTGACCCAATTCATACCTAAAGTACAGATTTTAGCTTTAAGATCTCATCAAATCAAAATGCAACTTTTCCCTGCAGACTGCTTGAGGTTTCTTTTTCCCTTATCTTTCTTTTCACATTCAAAAATGTGGCCAGCCAGGGTCTAGAATGCAGAAAGATTTTTTTTTGACAACTTTCAAAAAGTTTTCAAATTCTCTATTAACACCATTCATGGAACAGATCAAGCCAAACAGTTTATCACAAATTGGCCTGCCTCCCGAAGGCATGGGGCTGCACAAGAGCTTTCTTCCTTGTTAAGAGGCTTTTTGGCATTCACCATCAGATTTAACTGTCTGCACACCCAGTCCTGGGAGGACTGTACCTTGGTCAATTTACATTTCCTCCCAGCAGGATCCCTGCCCAAACAAAACAACAATATTAATCATTTTCTTCTTATCCTTCCTTTATATTTTGGTGCTTCATTGCAATTTCTAAGTCTATTCCCCAAGAGGCTATCCTCCAGGAATGTCCAGAAATGAGTTTTTGGGACCAGCCACCTTTAATTGTCCTCTTCCCATGGCTCATGAGATCTTGCTTCAACATAAAACTCACTGGATCTTGTTATAAGTTCAAAGAGGGTGGTGGAATTTACAACCTTCTCTGCCAGTCACCCAGGGGTGCTCACTTGATCTTGGCTGAGTTATCTGCTCAAGTTCACAAGATCTTGCTTACCTGGGTTGTGCTCACAACTCATGTGACTGATATTTTGGCTGGTCTTCCTGGCTGAATTAATCAGTCCTGACATCACTCTGGAGTTTCTTTATTTTCATATTTTCCTCCTTCAAGTTCCTCTTCTCAGGCAATTACCTGATTGGAGTAGGATCTCGCAAACCAATTTCAAGGACTTCCAAAAAAACCTTGTTTGGTGCCTGGTCTGCTAATGGTCTGGAAGACCCCCCCACGATGGGGAATAATCCCGGATAAGCCCCCAAAACTATGTGGGATACAGTGACCCTTACTCAAATTAAACTCAGAGGCTTCTCAAGGTAGAAGGCAAAAAGAAATTTATTACAATCTCATGAGTAGGGGCACTTCCTACAAGACCATGGACAGTGGTCAGCAAGGGAGTGCACCTGAGCAGAGCAGAGTACATTACATAATCCCTAACATGGAAGCTCACTAGCCTCTCTTCCCATTGGCTGGGAATCCAGGCATACAGTCTAAGTGCAGAAATCTACCCCAGAGACAAAGAACATAGAAAGGATCATTGCTTACCAATAACGGTTTTTGTTACCAAATATGGAACTTAAGGGAAGAGTGCTGATGTGGCATAAGGGGGTGGTGAAGGGGAAGTGAAGGGGGATGGAGGTACAACAGGTCACATGACTGGAACTTTGGTGGTTCTCCTCCATCCTGAAGCACTTTATTTACCTAAGGGGGATACTTAGTTATTTTAGCTTTAACAAGAAGGAGTGAGGTTTGGGGGAATTCATGCTTGAGGGGGGTCTTCACTTAACCTGATTTCATTCAGTATTATAGGTATTCATTTCATTTTGCAAATGAGATCAGTAAGACTTAGAAAAGTTATGTGGATTACCCATAGTCACAGAGCCCAAAAGAATGGGAAACAGTTCTTTCCAAGTCTAATTCCAGTATCCTATCCACTAGGCCTTAATAGAGAGAGTGAGATACTTTAGGCATTAGCACAAAGTACTTTCTCTTTGTATTGAATATCAGATTCCTTAATGCAAAATCAGGATGAAAAATAGTAAGATGTTATTAGAAATAATAATATTTAGGAATAATTAATTAATGATGAAAATAATGAAATTAATTAGATAAATTATATGTAATTATATATATAAATTAAATAAATACTAATTAAAATAATAATTAGGAGGAATTAATTCATTTCCTACTTCCCCTAAAGAATTCCTACACTTGTTATATCTTAGTCCCTCCTTTCTCTCTACCCCCATGAAACAAGGGTTCACTCATACCTGGAGAATCCCTCAATAAGTCTGAATGATCTTCACCAAGCAGACCTGATTTGTTCCCACGAGGTCATGCCTGAAGGCAAAGTTGGCATGTATTGCTACTTAACAGCTCCTTCTAAATACAAAAAAAGATCACAGACCACTAGACCTGTTAATAACTGCTTCCTGGAGTCACCTGGAAAATTCATCCATCCCACTCAACTGAATTACATAAACAGTTCTTAACAATATTATGGGCAACTAGTGGATAGAGTGCTGGCCCTGGAGTCAGGACCTGAATTCAAATATGGCCTCAGAAACTTACTAGCTGTGTGACTCTGGGCAAGTTGCTTAACCGTGTTTGCCTCAGTTTCCTCATCTGTAAAATGAGCTGGAGAAGGAAGTGGAAAACCATTCCAGTATCTCTGCCAAAAAAAAATTGGGTTAATGAAGAGTCAGACACAACCTAGAAACATTATACAAACATGGAATGGACCGAAGTAGTGAGTTCCCCATTACTCTAAGTCACTCAAGTTTGATAGCCATTTCTGGCAAAAACTATAGAGAATTCCTATTCATGTATAATATGGATTAGATGATGGCTGAGTCCAACAGACTTTTTGATTCTGTGAGTAGGCCTTTTCTCTGCAATTACTAAAAAATAATATTAAAAAGGCATTATATTTGAGAAGAAGGAAGAGAACTGCTCTATATAAACTAAAATATGAATGCTGAGCCTCTGGGGATAGTTCCCAGCTGGAACCTCTCAGAAGGGGTACCCCAAGGACTCCATGGCTCCATATTTGCTCAAAATAATAGCTTACAAGACATCACTAATACTTTTTTTCTGGTTTGCCAGAAGACATAATTAATTCAAAAGCCAAGGCATTTAATGAAATAACATAGTAAGAAAAATAGTTACAGAATATTTTCCCCATAGACTGGAGGTAAGATTTCTCACAAAGACACCATGACTGGGAAGTGAAGATAGAAAGAGGCAATACAAATGATACATGTAGGCAACATGTGGCCAGGGGACACTTGGAGAGGCAACCCATGCCTCTGGTGCTCCAGGGCCACCCATGCCTTTTGGTAACATCATTTCGATGCTTCTGTTGAACTGCCTCTGTCTAGTGTGCTATGGCATGCACTTGCTGCCAGTTGTGTAGAGTCTGCCAGTCACCTGGGCATGGTATATATTCTCTGCCAAGCATTGGTCCCAACTGGGTGCATGTGACTGCTGCACAATGGAGATCCACTCTTCTTACAGGTACAGTAGTTACTGCCAGCTATAACGCTGTTGGATGTAACAATACTGAGTTTTTCTCTGCTTCTACCTGGTATCCTCAGAAGACACGATGTTTCTTCCCCATAAGAGAAAGGTGGGCTCTGCCATCTCCCTTGTTACTTAATGGCCAAAGGCTTACACTACAGCTCTTAAAAGGCAAGGTCCTCATATGCCAGGTCATAATATTAAGGAAAAAATCCTTAGGCTTGAGTTTTTCTGCTCCCTCAAAGAAGATCTACAAGTACTCAGATAGACAATGTCAGACAGACATTAGTTCTCCAAAAGGAAATTCACCACCCCAGGAGCAAAGCTAATCAACTAAAAACTTTTTTCTTCTTTCTACTTCATGTTTCATTACTAAGCAATATACATGTAGAGTTATTTTAGATGCTGTCTTCCTAAGAAACTGCCCAACAAACTCTCCTCTGCTCAAAAAACCTCTAGGTTTGGAGTTGAGTGCTCTCAAATCCACAATTACTTTTGGCTTCTTGTGTAAATGAATAAGAAGGGTAAAAAACAAAGAATAGGTCAGAGTTTTCCAAAATATATTGTCTGCCATTCAGAGACTCAAATCAATAGCCAAAATTATTGGATTTTTCAAGTATAACTCTACTTTTTTCAGTGAAAATAAGGTTTAAACCACAGTGAACAAATTACGTGATTGATGCAGAAAACTTGCTCCAATTGACTTTTAATGCAGCATAGCAATCATTTTATTGGAAACATGCAATTGAGGTCAATAGAGTAATCCAGGATTGAGGTTTGGCATACCATACAATACTGTAATGGCAAGTAAAATAGGATCTTTTGCTGTTTTTGTTTTAGTATAATCAAGAACTATAATGCTTCTATTTAAATGTGATTGGTGAGGATCTTTCCCATCCATTGATGGGCCTGCCCATTGTGGGAAACTTGATTAAGGGAGTTGTTTTGTAGGAGGGTCCCAAGTACCTTTTATTTATTCTATTGAGGTGCTAGGGCAGAGGCTCTTAAAAGTGTATAAATACTCTGAGGGTGAGGTTTTACTTTGGGGCTTAGTTTTGGTAAGAAGGTTTGAGTGCCAGACAAGGACTCTGGGAAGCTGATAAGGAGCCCCCTCCCCTCCTCCCACCCCCAACTTTGAGAATCCAGATGTTGAGCTTCCCTCTTTGATAATTATGGTCAGACAACTGTCTATCTGTTGAAATATGGTCAGAGGAAGCCATGTCCATTGATCACTTCGGGGTTCAGGGTGTTGACTCCCCTGAATTAGGTAAATGACATATGTGCTTGACTAAAGCATTGATACATGTGCTTGATTCAAGTGATTGTTAACCCCTCAAAAGTAGCCTTTCCTTTTATGAATGTAGATCTAAGAACCTGTGATAGCAGGCCCCCCTGTGTATGTTGGGGTGCTTACTGATACAAGCACACACAATAAACTTTTATTAAGTATCTATAATGTGCCAGGCACTGTGCTAGTTTTTGGGGTTTTTTTAAGAGACATAGTCCCTGCTTTCAAAGAGTTGACAGTCTAATGGGGGAAGACAATGCATAAAAAAAAAATCAAAAGATGGTGGGGGTGGGGAAGCACCTGAAGATAATGGCAGAGTCAAGACCAAACAGCAACTGGTGGAAAACAAGGAGATGCCTGGGATTTTGAATCCTCTATAAACTGGGGGTACTGATGAGATGTGATTACCAAAAGCAATTAATAATTTGTGATAGAACCAAGGGTCAAGGGATTCTAGGGTAGATGAGAGTATAGAATTGACTAATGGCTCAAAATGGAGAAGGAAGAGGACTATAGCAAGTTCAAAAGTGCTGAGCTAGGACAAAGCTGAGGAGCAGAGAGAACAAAGGTCATAGGGACTATAAAAAACAAACAGGGTTAGTGATCACAAAACAAAGGAATAAATGAATGGTAAAAGATGATCAAATAAAGGAATTTCAGAGTTCATAAAAAAAAGTAGAACTCTTGTGGGTGACCACAAGATCAAGAGTATGATCATCTCTGTGTGTAGATGAGATGGACCGGTGGAATAGGTCTTAAGAAATAAGTGGAATGAAAAAATGGGAAGTTAGAACATTTGAGGTAATGTCAATGTGCATGCTGAAATCCCTAGTAAGAAGAGAAGAGATGCAGATGAGAAAAATACAAGAAAGCAGGCAGTAAACTCATTGAGAAATAAAAGAGAATGTCCTGGGGGTGTGGGTGGGAGAGGGAAATAATAGGCACTGGGGCCTGGATAGGGCAATAAATGTGAATAGCATGAATCTCAGAAACGAGAGAGAGAGAGAGAGAGAGAGAGAGAGAGAGAGAGAGAGAGACAGAGAGAGACAGAGAGACAGAGAGAGACAGAGAGACAGAGAGACAGAGAGACAGAGAGACAGAGAGAGAGAGAGATTGAAAGTGATAATGGGGAAGGAGTAGTCTTCTTGCTTCTCTACCATGACCAGTTAGGGAACATGAGAAAAAACAGATTGGAAAAGACCTAACAGAAATGGTATCAGGAGGAAGCCATGTGTCAGTGAGGCTTAGAAGCTTGATGGAATGAGGAACAAAGATATTTAAGATGAGAAATGAAGCTTGTTAACTATGGAGCAGACATTGCAGAGGGCACAAAGGAAAGGGGGAACTGATTTGGAGTAAGACATTAGAGTGGTAGGACTGAGGTAGACAGGCATTAAGGACTTTGCAGTGAATCCAACCAGATTATCACTGATTGAAAAAAGGAACATCGAAGCGGGCAAAAAATTAGACTTCAAGGTCCTCCTTTGAGGTTCAGCTTAATGGCAGGTATCCAGGGCCACCTCTCAGGCTCAGTTCCCTCAGGGGGTTTATGCACAGACCTTCAACAATGGATCCAGGCTCCTGCCTGGTTGCGGAGCCCCAGTCCGCCGCCTCCCAGCCTCTGCCTCCTGAGGGGGCCCGAGCTATGGGGGCACCCCACTCCCCTCTCGACCCGCCAAAGAGACTGTCTCACCGACCCCCGTCACCTGTGGGTAGAGGGACTTGTGCGGCAGCTGGAGATCCCGTCCCTGAAGCCTGCTCGGATCTGTTCCTCTTGGTGTCGCGGCCACGGCAGGTCTGGGCTGGGCTCTGCGTCTGCAGCGCGACAGACCTTTTGTGAGAAGTTTGCAGGTCCCTCTGGAACAGAAATCTCCTTTGCTCCACTGTTCTGTGGCCTCACTGCTCCAGAATTCACAGTGAGTTACTTTATACAGATGTTGTATTGGTTGTGGGTTCGGAGCTATGTGTATTTGCGTCTTTCTACTCCGCCATCTTGGCTCCACCCATCGAGAGGCTTCTTAAGTTATGGTCTTTGACTTTTAACTTTACCAGACAATGTGGGATGACAATGTGTTTTCTCCCAAGTCAGGTAATATAACATGCCATGTCAGTTCAGAGGAATTTTTAAGTGTGGCCAGGCCATTTTTCTAGGGCAGCTAGCTGCTCCTTAACTCCTCTTCCCTGATAATGATCATATGTTCCAGAAAAGTCAATCAGATTTTAGAATGCGACAGTCATTGCCCCTGTAATAGAGGGATTTGATTACTTGGTTAGTTTACCTTACTCTCAGAAGCAAGGTCAGAAGATTATAGAATCTTACAACTATCTTATTCAGAGCTTGAAGGAACATTAAAGATCATCTAGCTCAATCTCTAATTTTATGTATGAGGAAACTAAGGCACAGAGAAGTTAAATAACTTTCCATTAAATTCAACTTAGACCCAAGGTCACTGGTAGTAAGTTGTAAGGTGGAATTTGAACCTAGAAGTCAATATTAACGTTCTGCAGTGTGTAGGACAGCCAACTTCTCTTCTTCTCCCACCCCCATTCTAAATCTTGTACTTTATAGGTATGTGATTTGGGTAGAGTAAAAAGGCAAAGAGGGAAGGAAGGGAGTCAGTGACCAGCTTCTTTGCTTGGCTTACATAGGTGTATAGAAATGATGGATGAGTACTTGAGGTAAGAACCTTTGGTCACTTTGAGCTACATGACATGCAAGGTTGTGCCTTAAACTTCTCTAACTATTACTGTGGAAATCCAAGTTCTAACACTTATAATCAAATGGAATCCCATAGGATCTTTTATCCAGGGCCATTTTTTCCCTCTGAAAGGATCCAGAGGGCAAAATAATATACCTTTTAAGTGACAAATGAGAAAAAGAAGCCACTGGTGGCACAGTGGATAGAGTGGTGGGCCTGGAGTTGGAAGATCTGCTCCAGATGCTGGACAAGGCTTTTTACCTCTATTTGTCTCAGTTTCTTCACTTGTGAAATGGGATCAAATGAGATGATATTTATAAAATGCTTGGCACATAGTAAGTGCTGCATAAATGGCTTTCCTTAAAGAGAAGCAGCACAGCATAGTGGAAAAAGAGATAAATTTTAAGTCAGAAGACTTGGATTTCAATGCTAGCTTTGGCACCTACCATCTGTGACTTGGGACATCATTTCACCTCTTTTAGTTTCCTAAATTTCCTTTACCCTCTTAGCAAGAGTTTAGTTTCTTCATTAGACAAATGAGGGAGTTGCACAAGATAATCTTGAAATCCTATTAATTCTTTACCCATCATTGTGAGAATTTGTATATGAACTTTCAATTCATCAAGTTTTCATTAAACATCTGATATTGAAAAGGGATTGTACTAGGTACAGGCGGCTGTATAGGCACAGGAAGACATCTTTCTGAGTTCAAATCCAGCCTCAGACACTTACTAGCTGTGTGACCCTGGGCAAATCACTTAACCCTGTTTGCCTCAGTTTCCTCATCTATAAAATGAGCTGGACAAGGAAATGGCAAACCACTCCAGTATCTTTTCAACAAAACCCCAAATGAGGTCACAAAGAGTCAGACACAACCAAAAAACAACTGAACAAGTGCTTAAGTCCAGAGGATACAAAGATGGAATGAGACATAATCCCTGACCTTAAGGAGCAGACAATAGAATAAGGCATGTATGCGAGCTAGATGGTGACATAGATGGAGTTCTAGACTTAGAATCAGGAAAATTTGAATTCAAATCTTGCCTCAAAAACTTAGTAGGTGAGCCAAATTGTGGAGAGCCTTGAATGACAGTATCAGGTGTTTATATTTTATTCAGTAGGCAACAGGAAGGTATTGATGATTTTTTGCTACTTTCTTTCTTCTAACTTACTGAACATCATTGCCATTCAGTATAGAGCAGAGGCTCTTAACCTTAGGAATCCATAAGCTTCACCAGACTTCTAAAGGAATTGATGACACATAAAAACATCAAGTACCCCTGGGATTGAGAATAGTAGTAGTAGTAGTGGTAGTAGTAGTAGTGGTGGTAGTAGTAGTGGTGGTAGTAGTAGTGGTGGTAGTAGTAGTGGTGGTAGTGGTAGTAGTGGTAGTAGTGGTGGTGGTGGTGGTACTCATTAAATTAATAAATTAAATAATAATTAGCTAATAATTAAACTAATGTATAACAATTAACTAATAAATAATAAAAATTAGCATTTATCTGACAGATTTGCAAAGCACTTCAAATATGTTGTTATTTGATTTTTTGATCCTCTTGATGTTTGTGAAATTATTGCTATTATTATCATTATTTTACATTGGAGGAAATTAAGGGTCAGAGTAGTTGATTTGTCTGGTCTGGGGCAGAATTTGAACTCAGGTCTTCCTGACTCCAAATCAGGAAGCTTCCTAGGTAGATGGCAAAATTCATCTACCAGTTTAAACTGAGGGCTGGTTTTTAATTTGGGGGTGGGAAGTGGAGGAAATAGACCTTCAGGGAATAGTGAGCAAATTTGTTTGAAACAGCTAAGTGATGGGGCACTTAGGGGGTGCAGTGGATTAAACATTGGCCCAGGAGTCAGAAAGACCTGAGTTCAGATCTGACCTCAGACACTTGACATTAGCTGTGCGACCTTGGGCAAGTCACTTAACCCAATTGCTTTGCAAAAAAACCAAACAAACAGTTAGGTGGCAAAGTGAATAGAATGTCTAACTTGGAGTCAGGAAAACTGCCTTGGACACTAGCTAGTTGTGTGAACTGTGTAAATCTCTTAAGCTCTTTCAACCTCAGTTTCCTCATGTATAAAATGAGGATAAGGATAGCATCTACCTCACAGAGGGCTGAGAATCAAGTCAAACGAGATAATATATATAAAGTACTTTGCAAAGTTTATTGTACTGTTTGTTATTTTTATTATTTGTTGCCTTAGAGAATCTTTTTTTGATAAAAAGGAAGGTTTTTTTTTATCAGACAATTCTTCCTTCCCAGACAACATTAAATGGACTGCCTGGCAGATTCAGCAAGTCAGATAAAAGCCTATAGGAATCAGCAAGGATAAAAATTGCATCTTATTGCTCCAAATATATCTCTTTCCCTTTCTTTTGCATCCTGTGCAGTGCTAATCTTAGGATAAAAGACTAGAATGAGGCTGATTCAGACACTTACTATGTGCCCTGAGTAATTCACTTAACTCTGCCTCAGTTTCCTCATCTGTAAAGTGAGCTGGAGAAGGAAATGGCAGATCACTTCAGCTTCTGCCAAGAAAACCTCAAATGAGAACATTGTTGTTGTTTGTCCTTCATTCTCGAAGAGGACCATGACATCAGGAAAGTGATGCCATGACTTGCAACTGAATGGGATTTAAGTGAGGGAGGCTGTGCAAAGTCACCAGCCTCACTTTATCCTCCAGAGCCATCTGGGCCCAATGGCAAGATATAGGTTAGGAGGACTGGAGAAAACCTCCAAATGGGGTCACTAAGAGTCAGACACAACTGAAATGACTGAATAAAGCAAAGACTGATTCTCCATGGAACATAGCTTCTGCAGAGCTCTGCAGGAAGGTGGCTCCTCATTTCTGGGCAAAGCAACTGGAGGAGATAAAATGCCTACCATATTCTATAAAAAGGAGCATAATAACTGCTGAAGAAGGGGGGCCCTCCTGCTCTTTGGAGGAATTTATGATACAGGAAAGAAATAGCTGCAATCCCTTTTGCACATCATAAATGTTTGGCTTTATCTTCTGTGCTGACAGGCTTGTGACTTGGCATCTCTTTGAAGATATAGTCCACTAACAACTATTAGGTCTATGAATGATAGTTTTCTTATCTATTATTATCATCATTATAGCTATTGTGACAATATAATTGCTATCACTTACTCATCAGTGAATGCCTGAGAGTTCAACATGCTTTAGAGAATTTTGTCAGGGACAGGATCTTGACGTGATTTCATCAGCATGGTGAACTTCCGATATGGAAACTCCCTCCATCTATTATAAATGGGCATCTCAATAATTTGTTTGCCTGGAGAGTTGGCTAGTGCACTGAAAGTTTAATTGGCCTGATGAAAACCATGCAAATAGTATACAGCAAGATATTATATGTTTGTATCAATTCCCTGTATATCTTAGGTAATCAGACATTTCCCAGAGAAAGTTGCTGCAAAGATTTTTTAACTGTTTTCCCTTCTATTTCTAACTGCATTGATTTCAACTTAAAAAAAAAACTTTTCATAGAAAATTTTTTGCATAATCAGAATTATCCATTTTATCTCCTATGATGCTCTCTATCTCATGTTTAGTCAAAAAATATTTCCACGTCCAGAGTTGTGAAAGGTATCATATTTATCATTTTAGCTTTTACATCTAGACCATATATCTATTTGGACATTACTGTGGAATCTAAGATGCAGTGCTAATCTAAATCTAATTTCTGCTAGATTGTTTTCCAGGCATAAGCTGTTCTGGATTCTGGCTCTTAATGTCACCCTAGAACAGAATCAACTCCTCGGACAAAGAGTGAGATACCTCCTCTACCACATATGCCTCTCCTTGCAAAAATTAAGATGACTTAATGACTATTAGCATTTAGGCACATTTGACATTAAGAAGCTATGTCCCTTCCAACCCATTGTATATAAAACCAGTCAACATATCTATTAGATACGTCATTCTTCTGTCTGGAAGATACATTGTTTCTATGATAAAGTCAAACCTCATTGATTACATTACAAACAAGACCATGTTCTTACTTGCTGTCATTTTTTTTTTTTTGTCATAAAGGACACCAGCCCCAATGTTTTCTTCCAGGTTCTTCTTCCAAAGAGACCCATTTCCAAAATTTCCCTCGGTTTGAAGGAATTCCAAGCTTTCCCATGTCTGTTTCTGTGGTGATTACTTCCTGTTTTCATGCTTGTGTTAACTGTTCACATCACCCTCTTGGGAATCCAAAGGGATGCAAAATTCAAAATGTTGCTTAGTTTCTGATTCTTTCTAATTTCTTTTTTGATCCTGGTGCTGAGACACGTGACCTAAAATGAATACCTAAATGACCTGGGTTACAACCAAAGTCAATTCTTTTCCTACCCGCACCCCCAACCCTTTTTTCATTAAAATACTTGCCTCATGTCTCGCTGACAGGCTGCAATTTTACAGAAGACTTAGCTTGTCAAACTAGTTAATTTTCATTTTAATTTTTCATTAACCCTTTGAGGTTTTATACTTTTTACTAGCTCTTTTACTTACATTTTTCCTGCTAAAAGATCACAAATCCCTTAGCCTTCTGGAGAAAGAATGACAGTGGCACCCTGTGATAAATAACTCCTATTTTTAGAACTAAAAAATACCTTTGCTGCATTTTCCCATCACCACCTAAAACCTGGTGTGTTATTATATCTAGAAATCTGCTTCTGCTAGGCTCTTTCACTGGCTGGTTTATATTCCCTTTGGCAAGGGCATTTCAAAAATTTCCTTTTCCTCTCTGAATATAATTCAGAATTGCCTTATCTTTTGCAAAATTTTCACTTGCCCTTCCATGCATTTTCTCTCTTATCAATACAGTTAACTTAGATAATTTGGGTGTTTTTCTTCTTATGGTGAGATACACCAACATACGTCCTACTTTTCTTACTGATAAATTTAAATTTGGAAGGGACCTCAGAGGTCATCGACTCCAACCCTACTTCAGATATCCTTTAACCTTTCCCACTGGACACTTGGACTTTATTTCCAGAACTCTGGGCTCTGGTAGATGAAGAGCTTTCTTTTTATCTTGCTCAGAACCATGTCACTACCAGATATTTTCAGACTGTGTCCACTGATTTCTAGCTTCCCTTTGTGTGCCATCTTCCATTAGAATGCAAACTACTTGAGACCTTGAACTATTTTGCTTGTTTGCATTTCTATCCTTAGGACTTAACAAGATATCTGGCACATAATAAGTGCTTAATGAAATTCTTTACCATTCATCATCATTCAATTGTTGTAACAGGCATAGTCAAACAAAACAAATTCCCACATTAGCCAAATCTGAAAATATATATCTCATTCTATATTTCTAATTCATCACCTTGGTGCCAAGAGAAGAGAAGCAGGCTTTATCATCCATCTCCTTGACTTATTATTGATCATTTCATTGATCATTGTTGTAAGTCTTTCATAATTATTTGTCATTGTAGAAATTATCTTCCTGCATATCTTCATTTGATTTTGTATCAATTCACACAAATCCTACCAGATGTCTCTGAATCTAGCTTTTTAATTATTTGTTAAGGCACAATAATATTCCATTACATCTACATAACATAATTTGTTGGAGCCAACCCAAATAGATGGGCACCCACATTTTTTCCAATTCTTTGCTACAACAAAAAAATGCTTTAATAAGTATTTATGTGCATATAGGTTCTTTCTCTCTGTATTCGATCTTTCTGGGGATATATGCTTAGGGGTGGTATTGATATTTTTTAAAACGTCAAATGTCAACAAAGACACAGTTTGGTGTCTTTGGGGGAGTATAGTTCTTTTTTTTTTAATTGTTGTATTTATTTATTTTTAGATTTCAACATTCATTTCCACAAATGAGTTCCAATTTTTCTCCCCTTCTCTCCCCTCCCCCCACCCCATAACACCTTGCATTCTAATTACCCCTTCCCTCAATGAGCCCTCCCTTCTATCACACGCCACCCTTCCTTTATCCCCATCTTCTCTCTTTTCTTATAGGGCAAGATAACTTTTTATACCCCATTACCTGTATTTCTTATTTCCCAGTTATATGCAATAAAAATTCTCAACATTTGTTTCTAATACTTTGAATTCCAACTTCCCTCCCTCCCTCCCTCCCCACCCATCCCCACTGAGGAGGCTAGCAAGTCAATACAGGCTATATATGTGTCATTTTGCAAAAACCTTCCTTAATAGACATGTTGTGTAAGACTAACTATATTACCCTCCATCCTACCCTGTCCCCGCTTTTATTCTTTTCTCTCATTTGACCTTGTCTCTTCCCAAAAGTGTTTACTTCTAGTTACTCCCTTCTCCCATTTGCCCTCCCTTCTATCATCCACCTGACCCCACTTGTCCCCTTCTCCCCCACTTTCCTGTAGTGTAAGATAAATTTTCATATCATATTTAGTGAGCATGTTATTCCCTCCTTAAGCCATATGTGAAGAGAGTAAGCTTCACTTTTCCCCTCTCATGTCCTCCCTTTTCTCCTCCATTGAACAAGATTTTTCTTATCTCTTTTATGAGTGATAGTTTGCCCTATTCTATTTCTGCTTTTCTCCTCCCAATAGTTTCTTCTCTCATCCCTTAATTTTATTTCATTTTTTTATGGATATCATTTCTTCTGATTCAACTCAACCTGTACTCTCTGTCTATATATGTGCGTATGTATGTGTGTGTGTGTGTGTGTGTGTGTGTGTGTGTGTATAATCCCTCTACCTACCCAAATACTGAGAAAAGTCTCAAGAGTTACACATATTATCTTTCCATGTAGGAATGTAAACAGTTCAGCTTTAGAAAATCCTTTATGATTTCTCTGTCCTATTTACCTCTTCATGCTTCTCTTGATTCTTGGGTTTGAAAGTCAAATTTTCTCTTCAGTTCTGGTCTTTCCATCATGAATGCTTGAAAGTCCTCTATATCGTTGAATGACCATTTATTCCCTTGAAGTATCATACTCAGTTTTGCTGGGTAGGTAATTCTTGGTTTTAATCCCAGTTCCTTTGACTTCTGGAATATCCTGTTCCAAGCCCTTCAGTCCCTTAATGCAGAAGCTACCAAATCCTGTGTTATCCTGATTGTGTTTCCACAACACTCAAATTGTTTCTTTCTAGCTGCTTGTAATATTTTCTCCTTGACCTAGGAACTCTGAAATTTGGCCACAATATTCTTAGGAGTTTCTCTTTTCAGTTCTCTTTCAGGAGGTGATTGGTGGATTCTTTCAATATTTATTTTGCCCTCTGGTTCTAGAATATCAGGGCAGTTTTCCTTGATAATTTCATGAAAGATAATGTCTAGGCTCTTTTTTGATCATGGCTTTCAGGTAGTCCCATAATTTTTAAATTGTCTCTCCTGGATCTGCTTTCCAGGTCAGTTGTTTTTCCCATGAGATGTTTCACATTATCTTCTATTTTTTCAATATTTTGCTTTTGTTTTGTAATTTCTTGGTTTATTGTGGGGTCACTTCCCTGAATTCCACTCTCACTTTTAAAGAACTATTTTGTTCAGTGAGCTTTTGAACCTTCTTTTCCATTTGTCCAATTCTGCTTTCTAAAGCCTTCTTCTTCTCATTGGCTTTTTGGATCTCTTTTTCCAGTTGAGTTAGCCTATTTTTAAAGGTGCTATTTTCCTCAGCATTGTTTTTTGTTCTCCTTTAGCAAACTGCTGACTTGCTTTTCAAGCTCTTCTATGTCCTGAGCCCATTTTATATTCATTTTGGAGGTACTGGAGGCAGAGGCCTTGACTTCTTCTGACAGTTTGCATTGTTCTTCCTCATCTGAAAGGATGAAAGGAGATACTTGTTCACCAAGAAAGTAAACTTCTATGGGAGGCAGCTTGGTGGTGGAGTGGATAGGGTACCAGTGTAGGAGTCAGGAGGACCTGAGTTCAAATCTCACCTCAGACACTTGATACTTACTAGCTGTGTGACCTTGGGCAAGTCATTTAACCTCAGTTGCCTCATCCTGGGTCATCTCCAGTCATCCTGATGAATATCTAGTCACTGGACTCAGATGACTCTGGAGGAGAAGTGAGGCTGGTGACCTGTACAGCCCTCCCTCCCTCAAAAGAAAGTCAAGTGCAAGTCACATCATCATTTCTCTGATGGCATGGTCTTCTTTGGCAGTGAAGGATGAACACACACAACCTTCTATGGTCTTATATTTTTCCCTTTTTTGGTCATTTTCCCAGCCAGTTACTTGACTTCTGAATCCTTTGTTAAGAAGAGAGTCCTAGTGTTCCTTCTCCCCCCAGGATTGTGTTCAGGGCTGAGATTCAGATAAGCTGCTCAATTCCCCCAGGGGCTTTAGGCAGGGGTGGGCTGCCACTGAGAGCTGAAGTTCAGATCCCCTGCTCAGTTCCCTCAGAGGTTTAAGCTGAGCCACTTGGACAATGGACCCAGGCTGCTTCCACAGTAGCTGCCAGCTGCCTGCTGCTGCTGCTGCTGCTGCTGCTGCTGCTACCTCTGCCACTTCTTCTGCCAGTGCTGGGGGGACCCCACTGCCCTCTCGCCCAACTGGGAAAGCCCTCCCACATTGACCTTTGAAGCTTTCTTTGGCACTTGTGGGTTGAGGGATCTGGGACCCTCCCTGCTGAGGATTCTGCCCCAGAGGCCTGTTCCTCCCTGTGCCACATGGCCAGGGCTGGGCTCTGCTCTGCTCAGTATCCCATGGGGAAGACTTTTCCTATTGGCCTTCCAGGTTACCTTTGGCTGGAAATCTCTTTCACTCTGTCGTTCTGTGGTTTCTGCTGCTCTAGAATTTGTTGAGAGTCATTTTTTTACAAGTATTTTGTGGGCTGTGGGGGAAGCACTACAATATATGCATCTTTCTACTCTGCCATCTTGGCTCTGCCCCATGGGGGAGTATCGTTCTAAATTACTTTTCAGAATGTTTGGAGCACTTCACAGTTCTGTCAACTATGCACTAGTGTGCCTGTCCTCCAGTAGACCTACAGCAAAGGTCTTTTTCCTTTTTAGTCGTTATCTGATGGGTAAGAAGTAGAACCCCAGAGTTGTTTTATTTATTTTTTTGTCATATTTTTGAATTTCAAGTTGTCTCTCTCCTTTCATTCTTCCCAACACCACATTATAGAAAGCAAACATTTGATACAGATATATATATATATATATATATATGGAACTATACAATACATACTTCCATATGTTTATGTAAAGAACTGATGTTCTTTCTCTAGAGCCTTTTCCAGTTGATTTGAAATATCATATTACTCAGAATAGCTTAGTCATTCACAGTTACTCTTAGAACAATATTGCTGTTACCATATACAATATTCTCTTCATTCTGCTCATTTCACTTGTATATTATTTTATGCAAGTCTTTTCATGTATTTCTAAAACCAATCAGCCCATTATCTCTTACAGTACAGTAGCATCCTATCACAATCATTTACCATAACTTATTCAGCCATTTCCCAATTGATGGGCATCCCATCAATGTCCAATTCTTTGCTGCCACAAAGAGAACTGCTATAAACATTTTAGAACTCACAGGTTATTTTCTTTTTTCCCTGAACATCTTGAGAAACAAACCTAATAGTGGGATTTCTGGGTCAAAGGGTATACATAGTTTGATAACTCCTTGGGCAAAATTCCAGATCACTCTCCAAAATGGTTGAATCAATTCACAATTCCACCAATAGTATACTAGCATTCCAATTTTTCCACACCACCCCCAACATTTGTCATTTTCCCCTTTTATCATTTTAGCCAACTTGATTGATGTAAAATGATACCTCAAAGTTGTTTTAATATGCATTTCTCTAATTAATAATATTTTAGAACATTTTTCCTATGACTATAGATAGCTGTAATTTTTTCTTCCAAAAATTTCTTGTTCATATCCTTGGACCATTTGTCAGTTGGGGAATGACTCGTGTACTTATAAATCTGAATCAGTTCTCTATGTTTTTGAAATATGAGACATTTATCCAAGAAACTGGCTATAAAACTTCCCCCTAATTTTATGCTTTTCTTATTATCTTGACCACACTGATTTTATTTGGAAGAATCATTTTTAATTTAATGTAATCATTCAGAGATGTTTTAATTCATATTTATCTTCTTATTAGTGATTTGGAGCATTTTGTATATGGTTCCTGATAGTTTGCATTTCTTCTTTTGATAATTGCTTGTTCCTATCCTTTCCCCATTTATTTATTGGGGAATGATTTGCTCTTACATATTTGCACCATTCCCTATATAATCTTAGATACCAGACCTTTCCCAGAGGAATTTGCTGCAAAGATTTTCCCCCCATTTAACTGTTTTCCTTTCTATTTATAACATTAATTTTAGCTTATGCAAAACTTTTTCATTTTATGTAATCAAAATTCTCTATTTTATCCCGTCATCCTTTCTATCCCATGTTTCATTAAAAAAATTTCTTCCCCTATCCACAGTTCTGAAAGGTAGCTAGCTCTTTTTCTTTATTCCTTTAGTTTGCTTTTGAAAGTACATTTGTATATAGATAGTGTATCCATTTAAAGCTTATTGTAGAATCTGGCATAAAGTGTTGTTCCAAACTTGATTTCCGCATTTTCTGATTTTATGGCATAACCAGTTCTTGATGGACTAATGTTAGTTTGTAATGCCATCCAAAACAGAATGAACTCCTCAAGATAAGGAGCAGATTTTCTCCTTGCAAAACACCTAATAAGTTCATTCTCTAGGTCATTTTGGATCCAGAGTAAGACTGACCCCTACCTACCTCAGTGCCATTACATGATACACGTTAAAAAAAAAAATTACTCATTTCTGTGTGCAACACTTGCTTGAGAACTTTAAATCCTGGTGGAAATCCTTATTACAAACACAGAGTTGAAAGAATCGTTAGAGGTTATCTTGCACAATCCATACCTAAACCCTAATTTCCGTATTGATGCTTCCATATCACCAACAGGTGGTCCTCTAGGCTTCCACCTAAAGGCTAGTCCCTTTTCACGCATTTTATGACTATTCTTTAGTCTAATCCAAATTTCAAGGAATAACAATGTAAGGCTATACTCTATTGATCTAACTACTTTGGTTTATTGACAGTACAGGAACTTCTGGTTGCACTTTTTTTTTTTTTAATAAAAAGGGAGACTTGTTAATCTGCTTCGTTGCCATTCTAGGTCTCAGTTTATTCTGATCCTAAGAGAAGACACAGAATATTTAACAATGCCAGCTGACAAATGCTACCCAGTACTACAGACTAAATCTAAGTATCCTGAAGAGGTCAAAGAAAACATTACTTTATATTCAGGGGGACAAAGAAGTCTGGAACATTACAAATGTCCTAACCCAGGGAAAGTAGTCTCCAACATCCTTTCAATATATGAATCATGCATAATTTTAATTGCGATGCTAACAGGGGTTGGTAAACATTCCTTTAGTATTCAGTAGTTGCCCCCGTGGACCTATCGGTCATTCTGCCTGTTATTATCTACATATCTGCCCTCCTCCATTTGGGGGAAGCAGCCCAATCTGATTAAGAAGGACAGCTAGGTGGTGCCATAGTGCACAGAGTGCTAGATCTGGAGTTAGGAAGGCTCATCTTCCTGAACTCAAATCTGTCCTCAAAAACTTACTAGCTGTGTGACCCTGGGCAAGTCACTTAACCCAATTTGCCTCAGTTTCCTGATCTGTAAAATGAACTGGAGAAGGAAATGGCAAACCACTCCAGTATCTTTGCCAAGAAAACCCCAAATAGTGTCACAAGGAGTCCTACACAACTGAAATGACCAAAAAACAACAATCTGATCAAATTGTAACAACTGGGCATTCTGTCTGCTGTCTCTTCAAACTTACAAACATTCTGAGACTGAAGATTTTCTTGCATTATGTATTCCTTGTATTCTACATAGTACCCCTTACTGTGCTCATCAATATTTGGAGGGAAACATCAAAGGTGAGATGCTTTTAATTCGTTCTAAAAGAAAGTGGGATGACATCATTCGTTATTCTACACCTTGGTGAATATGTAGCTAGTGAGACCTCAGTAAATAAGAAAGGATAATAATGACTATGTCTACTATCTGTCTGTCTATCTATCTGTCTGTCAGTCTCTCCTCTGTCTGTCTGTCTATACATTTCTCTCTCCCCCCCACAAAAAAGAAATCAGCAACTCTATGCCAGTGCTGAACCTTTTAAATACACAGGATCAAAGACTAAGAATTTCAAGAACTTCTAGTCAATTAGTCCAATCCTTCACTTCACCGACACAGACCAGATTGCTGTGGTGACTTGCCCGAGGTCACATAACTTTTAGGCGGCAGATTAAGGACTCCAGCTCAGGACCTCTGACTCCAAATTAATCTTCCAATTCTTCTTCCACAATATCCCATTAGCCCACCTATTTAAAATGGAAGAAAATAAGACAAATGTCATGGAAGTTTGCTGAACAATCATCAGTATTGCTAGATATTAGATCTGAAAACACTGAAGGAAATACAACAGTCAAGCAATAAAACCTGAATAAGGATATATGTGCACATGTATATACATATATAAACAGATATATACAGATATGTATGCATATATATACATATACAAATATATGCATATTTATGTATATAAAAACATAATTAACGTATATTCCATTCTTCTGGTTCTACTTTTTTTTTTTTTGCTTGCATTATTTCATAAAGGTCTTTTGGGTTTTTTTTTGTATTCCTTATAACTCTTCATGTGGTAGAATGAGAAGGAGTTTATTGGTTGTGGGGGAAAGAGAGAGAAAATGAATGGCTGGAGGTATTACAAAATTAAAGAACTGGCTTGTAACATGGAAGGATTTGTGTCAGTCAACAAACATTGAAAGTCAGTCAACAAATATTGGTCAAGTGCCAAGATACTAACTGTAACATAATTTATTGAACAATTTCAGACTAATAAACTGCAGTCACATACATGAGCTCAACTGGTCCTCACAATAGCAAATATTATTCTCATTTTGTAGACAAGGACACTAAGAGAGTTTAAATGATCTCCCTAAGATTACATGGTAAATTAGTAGCAGAGACAGATTCAAACTCAAACTCATTGATCCAAGTGTATTACTCTTCCTGTGATAGTGTTCTACCCCTCTAAAGTATTCCTTACAAGAAAAAGACCATTCTAAATGGCACAGGGACCAGCAATTAAGTACTTTTCCATCTGCAATCCTATGGTGTCAGAAAAGAGCCAGACAATGAAGCTGATGAACAGCAAATTTAGAACAGATATTTTTTATTTTTTCCTCTCCTACATACAGGCTCTCTCCAAGTCCCATTGGTTTTCCTTCTCTACATTATCTTCCCCCACAGCTAAAGATGCAAATACCTAAACTTTAGCTATTTCTTTCTTTAAAAAATTAAATGTTTTATTTGAAACTTAACATTGAATATCAGTACAAACAACCATACATCTCTTAGTAGCTATTTATGTTTAAATGAATTTCAGTGCACAAGGTAAGATAGCGCTTTTTCTTTTACTCCCTCCTTTTAATTCCATCAGGATTATTATATCTTTTTTTTTTAATTTTTTCCCTCATATGACCATAGTTAGTGTACTTTTTTTTACTTGCATTATTTCATAAAGGTCTTTTGGGCTTTCTTTGTATTCCTTATAATTCTCCAAGTTAATTGTTTTGTAATATTCCATTACTTTAATGTAACAACATTTATTTAACATTCCCCTATTTTTAGACATTTAGTTTGCCTTTAGCTTTTTGCAGTTACATGCATGAAAATATTTTAATAGATAGCTCCTATAAGAACACCCAAGAGAGGAGTCACATGACCAACAATATGGAAGACTAGACCTTTTCTTCAGTCCTCATGAACTCTCAAAATCTTCTTCAAAACAAAAGGTAGGTGTAAGCAGTAAAGCAATTGTTGCTGTCTTCATAGGCCAAGAGCCCAAGAAGCCTAATAAAGCAACAACCTGATGAATTAAGAACAAAGTAGGTCACTCTATCGCAATCACTCAGTAACTCCTCTCTAACTAGCCCCTATGCTTGGGAAGAGGAGCACAGCCTGACTTATTAAGTTGTGCTCCAGGATCCACTCAGCAGTTTTCTTGGTGCTGCTGGAGTCTCTGCTTTCACTCTGCCTTTCTGTGGGAACAAGCAGGAGGCCTCAACTCTGCCCACCTCCTTATGGAGGAGAGAGAGGTACAGGAAAGTGAAAGTATGTTCTTGGGGCAGTGACTTGGGGAGGTGAGACAGTTTTTTTATTCTAGCCTCTGGGTGATCCACAATCAAAAGGGAAGGAGTCTGAAAGTGAATAATAGGTGAATATAAAGAAATTTTTAAAATACAATTTAAAACAGAGTCCAAATATATAGATCATCAGGGAAGATATTAAGAAAGAAGGGAAAATAGCCACCAAAACATCTAAACAAATCCAAATGTCTCTAAATAAATTCTGCAAGATAAAGGAAATTGAAGAAATGTCTAAGATACAAGACACCATGAATTTCCAAGAGACCACAGAACAGCAAAAGGATTTTCCCAAATGACTCAAAAGAGAAATAATCTTGAAAGCAGAAGTAAAAGAGAACAAACAGGAGAATTTATGTTCTGCATGGTAGAAATAATGAGCAGAATAGAAAAACTTGAATCCATAGGGGTTAGTGTCTCCAAAGACACACAAAAGAAAACAATTAATTGGCAATAAAACTATTGTAAAGTGAAGGACAGACTGGAAGAAGAAAAACAAAATGCAATATTGTTAAAAGAACTCATGTTCTACATAAGCAAAAGATATTGATCTCAAAGACAGGATGCATGGATACAAATTAAAGATCACGTCTCTTGGAAGAACATTGCAACTCAATAAAACCTCAATACCACAAAGTAAGAAATAATAAAAGAAAACTGCCCAGAACTTCTGACTATGGAAAAAGAAGCACCACTTAAACACACACACACACACACACACACACACACACACACACACACTCACTCAAGGAGAGATTGCCTTCCAGGAAAAAACAAACAACCTATGCTTCAAACTCCAAGACATGCATAGGGGTTAAGTTTAACAATTTAAATAACAAGCAACAAGTGTCAAGTTTGTGTCAAGTGAACAAGCTTTAAAGTTTAAAAAAATGTCCCTGCTTTTGAACTCACACCCTGAGGGGGAGATAATATAGAAACAAAATATGCATGGGAAAATTGGAAATAAACTTAGAGGAAAGGAAGTGTCAGTAAGGGTCTGGAAGAGGAATCTTACAAAAAGTAGAATTTTGGCTTAGACTTAAAGTAAACCAAGTAAGCCAGGAGGTGGAGATGAGGAGGAAGAACATTTCAGGAATGGAGCACAGCCAGTGAAAATGTTTGGAATCTAGAGATGGAGTATCTTGTAGGAAGAACTGCAAAGAAGCCAGGGTCACTAGATTGCAGAGTACCTGGAAGAGAGTAAGGTATAAGAAGAATGGAAAGGTAGGGGAAAAGGTTCTAAAAGACTTTAAAAGCAGAATAGAAGATTTTATTCTTGAACCTGAAAAGAATAGTGAGCCACCAGAGTTTATTGTGTATGATCAAACCTGTGCTTGAGGCACACTTTGACAATTGAGTGGGGAATGCACTTGATAAGGAGAGACAAGGCAGGAAGATCAATCAAAAGGCTATTTCAATAGTCTAGGTATGAGGTGATGAAAGTATGTACTAGGGTTGTGGGAGTGTCAAAGGAGAGAAGAAGACATAGGAGAGAGGTTACAAAGGTAGAATCAACAGGAATGAATAATTGATTAGATATGGAGGGAGGGCAGTAAGAGAAGGTGAGTAGTCATGGAAGATATCTTGGTGTTAACTTCAATAGGAATAGGAAAGTTAGGAAGAAAGGAAGGTTTGGCAGGAAAGATGAAGAGTTCAGTTTTGGTCTGTGGTATATCCAGTTTGAGATGTTGAACGGGTAATTAGAAATGTGAAGTGCAAGAAAGAGGTTAGGACTAAATAAATACAACTCTATGCAGATGATATAAAATCCATGGGCATGGATGATATTGCCAAGCAAAATAGCATAAAGGGAGAAAACAAGAGCTTTGGGAATATCCATGGTCAACAGGCATGCCACCAATAAAGATCCAGCAAAGGAGACTTAGGAGTTGTGAGACAGTATTTATTAAGCACTTTCCATGTTCCAGGCACTGCGCTTAAGTGCTCAGGATACAAAGAAAGGCAAAAGACAGTCCCTACCCTTAAAAAGCTCACAGTCTAATGGAGGAGAAAACATGTAAACAATTAAGTACAAGTAAGTTACATATAGGATAAACAGGAAATGAGCATCAGAGAGAATTAAGAGGGACTGGGAAAGGCTTTCTATAGAGTATGGAATTTTAGCTAGGACTTAGTTAAGAAAGACTGGAGAACAAAGATGAAGAGGGAGAACATTCCAGGAAGAGAATGAGAAGGGGAGGAGAACCAGGAGAGGGCAGTGTCACAAAAACCTAGAGAAAAGAATCTCAAGGAGAAGACAATGATAAACAGTGTCAAAAGTCAAAAAGGATATGAATTGAGAAAAGACCATGATATTTCACCATCATGAGATCATTGGTAATTTTGGAAAAAGCAGCTTCAGTTGAATGATAAGGCCAGAAGCCAGATGGCTGAGAAAAAAGAAGAAGAAAAGATGTGGAAGCATTGATTTAAGATAATCTTTTAAAGGAGTTAAAAGGAAAGAAGACATATAGGACAATAACTAGTATGGATGGATAGATCAAGTGAGGGGTTTTTCAAAGGTGGGAATAGGGTAGGAGATAGTCATGTTTGTAGATTATGGGCAAGAAAACAATAGACAGGGAGAGATTCAATATTAGTGAGAAAAAGGGTATGAGAGGGGGGTAATTGCTAGAGAAGATGGGATGGAATGTGATCATTTGTGCATATAGAGGGGTTTGTGTTGGCAAGGAGAGGGCAACCTTTTTATGTGAGATAGACATAAATGAAGACATAGTGCTGGAAGGCCTCTGATTGATATGACATGTGGATCAGGGGTCAAGAGAGATCTCTTGTAAATGACCTCAGTTTTTTAAAGTGAAATATGAAGCAAAGTTTTTAGATGAGGTGATGTCAGAAGGGGCAAGCCATGGAAGTTTAAGAAGGAAAATTTTTGGAAGAGCTGGTGGGGTGAGTAGGACGGTGATTCAATAATGGAGATATAAGAAGATGTAGTGAGGTACAAACCAATATTATATAACAGAAATCTGTAATGGATCCAGTCAGCATCCAAGTTTTGGGGGGTTTCTTTCCCACTTCATTCAAAAATATGTGAATAGGTGTGAAGAAAGTGGATGATAGGACCAATCCAAGGCTAAGGCTTAGCAGGGCAAGATTTTTGATAGAATAAAGAAGGCAAGGGACTCAAAATAAAGTTCAACAATGGATAAAGATAAGAAAGGGAGGAGAATATAGTTAGGGCAAGGGTGATGACCTGGTAAAGTTGTTGTCCTTTTGTCTTCAAAGAGGACCAAAATAACATCACCATTGTAAAGTGATATTTCAGTGTATCCAACTGTGGCTGATCAGACGAACATGAGCTTGGAATGTTCTACCACAGGTTGGGTATAGATAGTCCATGTGAATATTTGCGGGAGTTACTCCAAATTTGCACATCTTACGTTTACTTTATGCTGTCTCAATTCTGCTTTGCTCATGGAGCACAGCACACTTTCTGATGTGGGGCACGCCATGCTGAGTGGTCCTGTGCCAGTGTCTGCCATGTTGCAAAGTCAAATCCAAAGTTCTTGAGAGAGACCTTGAGAGTGTCCTTGTATCATTTCTTCTGGCCACCATTTGATTGCCTGCCCTATGCTAGTTCTCCATAAAATAGTCTTTTTGGCAAGCTTACATTTTGCATTCAAAAAATGTGGCCAGCTCATCAGAGTAGTACTCTCTGAAGCATAGTTTGAATACTTGGTAGTTCAGCTCGAGCAAGGACTTCAGTGTCTGGTACCTTATCATGCCAGGTGATCCTCAGAATCTTCCTAAGACAGTTCAAATGGAAGCAATTCAGTTTCCTGGCATGGCGCTGGTAGACTATCCATCTTTCACAAGCATATAACAATGAGGTCAGCACAATGGCTCTGTAAACCTTCAGTTTGGTAGTCAGTCTAATACCTCTATTCTCCCAAACTTTTTTTAAGAGCCTCCCAAGCACTCACCTAGTTCTGGCAACACGTGCATCAACCTCATTGTCAATGTGTACATCCCTGGAAAGTACACTATCAATGTAAGTGAACTTATCCACAGCATTCAAAACTTGCATCCTTTTTCTGGAGTGGGCACAGTGAAGGGGAGCACTGTGAAGTTGGCATGCGTTTTGCAATCAAAACTAAACTAGACAGCAAGCTGGTATACCTGCCAATAGGAATGAATGACAAGCTCATGACAATGCAATTGCCACTCACAAGAACATGCCATGTCACCATCACCAGTGCCTATGCTCCCACCATGACAAATCCTGATGAAGTCAAAGAAAAGAAATTTATGACCTGGTAAGAACTAAAGGCTGGAAGGATTAAAGATCATAATGAAGATAAAGGACTTGGTTAGGGGTTCTAAGGCTGAGAGAGATGGAATGACAACAATTTATAATCAAAGGAATTTTAGAGTTCACAAATATAGAAATGAAATATATAGTAATGGCAAGATGAAAAATATTGACCATCTGTCCATGTGTGTAGCTGAGGTGGGGGTGGACGAACTGGTCATATGAAATGAGTAAAATTGAAGAACTAGGAAGTTAGAGTATCTAAGGGAGTATTAATATGTATGTTGAAATCTCTATGATGGTGTTATTTTGCAAGAAAGACTGTGAGTTAAACATTGAACTAATTGACAAAGGAAGGAAAGTATTCTGGAGCTTGGTAGGTGACAGCTACTAGAATGCTGATAGGCAGTAAATATGGGTTGAATGTATACCAAAGGAGAGGTTATTCAGATGTGAGAGGGAGAACTTGAAGGTGGGAAGTGGGAAGTAAGGAGAATTATGCTTCCCCCAATCATAACCAGGGAGCTTGAGGGTATGAATGAGAGTGCAACAAGTATTCAAAAGAGTGACCAAGGAAGTAGGTGTCATGAGGAAGGAGGTGGGTCTCAATGAGTAAAATAAGTTGGGAGAAATGAGAAAGGAAAAGATTTAAGATGAAAGCAAATTTGTTATTTATGAACCAGGTATTCCAGAGAGTACAATGGAAGGAGTAGATGACTGACTGACCCTTGGGATCTGGCTTTAGAGTAGAGTTAGACCAAGTTGTCAGACAGTAGAGTGTAACTGGAAAGCAGGATGCTGGGATATCCTGATAGGGCAAGGCAACTGGTATGGAGTGTTGTAGGATGCCAGAGAGGGTACTGAAAGCTCAGTGGAATGGCTGGCACAGGAAGATAAGGGTCCTCTGTTCCATCTAGGGCAGAAAAGCCATCAGTGTGGAGGACAAAAAAAAGACATTAAAATATGAAGAAAGGAAATCTGGAGTATAGACTATTTGTCACTCAACAAAAACCCCAGAGGAGAATTTTCCAAAAAGAAAGAGAGCTCAAGATGCAATTCAAAATGTCTTACCCTGCAAGTCTGAGTCTAATAATCTATAAAACGGATGGATATTTGATAGAAGACAGGCAATTGAAACACTTTAACCCCCTCAAAAAAGTAGTTGTGATGCACCAGTGGAGTGAAACAGGGCTGTGTGCTTGCTTCCATGCTTTCTTAGTATGATGTTTCCAAGCATGTTGTCAAATGCTTTCATTGAGGATGAACATGGCATCAACGTCAACTACCATACTGATGGCAAGTTCTTCAATTTGAAAAGGCTACAAGCCAAGACCAAAGTGGAGGGAGTGTGGGTGCATGATTTTCTGTTTGCAGATGATTGTGCACTCATTGCAGCCTCCCTCTGAAGCTGAGATGCGACAAAGTATGGATAAATTCTCTGCTGCCTGCGCTAATTTTGGCCTAATAATTAACACCAAGAAAACACAGGTGCTCCATCAGTCACCACCACACCATCCATATGTGGAACCATTGGTTACAACAAATGGAGAAGTTTTGAATGCTGTGGATAAGTTCACTTACCTTGGTAGTGTACTTTCCAGGGATGTATACATTGACAATGAGGTTGACACACACATTGCCAGAGCTAGCTCAGTGTTTGGGAGGCTCTGAAGAAAAGTTTGGGAGAGAAGAGGTATTAGACTGACTACCAAACTGAAGGTCTACAGAGGCATTGTGCTGACCTCATTGTTGTATGTCTGTGAAACATAGACAGTGCCATGCCAGGAAACTGAATCACTTCCATTTAAACTGTTTTAAGAAGATTCTGAGGATCACCTGGCAGGATAAGGTACCAGACACTGAGGTGCTTGCTCAAACTAAACTGCCAAGCATTCAAACTATGCTTCAGAGAGGGCACCTCCCATGGGCTGGCTAGGTTGTTCAAATGCAAAATGTATGCTTGCCATAAAGACTTTTTATGGAGAACTTGCATGAGGCAGGTGATCACATGGTGGTCAGAAGAAATGATGCAAGGACACTCTCAAGGTCTCTCTCAAGAACTCTGGATTTGATTGTGGGACATGGGAGACACTGGCACAGGACTGCTAAGCATGGCATGCCCACATCAGAAAAGATGCTGTGCTCCATGAGCAAAGCAGAATTGAAACAGCATAAAGGAAATAAAGGATACGCAAATTTGGAGTAACCACCCCAAATGTTCATGCAGATTGTCTATGCCCAATCTGTGGTAGAGCATTCTGAGCTTGTATTGGTCCTATCACCCACAGTCCTACACATTGAAACTTCACTTTATCATGGTGATGTCATTTTGGTCCTCTTCAAGAACGAAGGACCACAACCAACCAACCAACCCTACCCCCCCCCAAAAAAAAAAACTCTCATAAAAGTGGGCAGATTATGCAGTTTACAAGCACTTCAAACATCAGGAACACAAGAAATGTAGATAAATTCAGTTACCAAGGAATGCACAAGTAATAAAATAAAATACCCCATCTCTTGAGATTGTTAAAAGGAATAGACACATATTATTGTGTTATTTTTTGAAACCTACTTTTTTATTGCTTCTTTCTAGTTCTTTTTTTGGGGAAGGGGGCAAGGCAATCAGGGTTAAGTGACTTGGCCAGGGTCACACAGCTAGTAAGTGTCAAGTACCTGTGACTATATGTGAACTCAAGTCTTTCAGACTCCAGGACTGGTATTCTGTCCACTGTACCACCTAGCTCCCCTGCCTCTCTAGTTCTTTCTTGTGCTATCCAATCTCCAATTTAATTTCTTCAAGTCTTCTGAAGAGGAGGGGAAAAAATACCTTTTTCTCCTTGACTTTGCAATTATGTCACTGGCTTCTCTTTACCTTCTAAATCAATGCACCAGCTCATGGCAATTTATGGGCCATCCATTATGTAATAGTAATAATAGTAAGTCCTAGCATTTACATAGCACTTAAAGGTTTGCAAAGTATTTTACAAGTATGATGAAATTTTATCCTCACAAAATCTCTAGAAGGTAGGTGCTATTATTACCCCCATTTTACAGATTATGAAACTGGTTCACACAATGTTTAAGATTGGATTTGAATTCAGAATTTCTTGATTCCAAGTTCAACACTCAACTGTTTGGCTCCCTTCAGGGCACATCTTTCATTTCCTTGCAGACTGTTCTACCCTGGGAGGGTGCTCCTCCCAGGATAAGGTCATCACTTTTAATCTCATCACCATGCTGCTAATCAAGCCATGATCGATACCACTTCCCACAGCCTCCTCTCCACTCTTATTGGAGGACTAGAGGGTGGAATACCAAATTCCTCCCAAAGCATTTTTATAGAGAAAGCAGAAACTGGATTTTCAGCTTATTCCACTTTTTATCTACAGCTCTACTTGGTTTCAACTCCCTGGAACAAGGTGCCCACTAGTGAACCTCCTCCACACTTGCCCCTTTCCTGCCTCCTTTAGCGTATTGTCTCCCCTCATCATACTGTAAATTCTTTGAGGGCAAGGATGGTCTTTTAATTTTATCCCCAACACTTAAAACACTGCCTGACACATAGTAGGTACTTAATTAATGTTAGTTGGTTTGGATTGGTGCAAATAAGGTGCTCTGAATATCAGAACCTTCCTTCTCCATCCTGGTCTTCTGTGTAATCAGAGAGCAGTGCAATTAGGAGGAATCCAAAGAGAATGTGATTGCTGGTAGTGCTGAACACTCCTGGGGCAATAACAGTGCTTCCCTCACAATTCAAGCAAATTATTCCCAGTCTAAACACATAGCTCTTCATGACTCTCCACAGTCTTTTTATTTCTGCTCTCCTTTCTTCCAATATTTTTTTTCTTTTCTCAGTGATTTTCTTTGTTTCCTTAATCCCTAAACCTTACTGGATCACCTTTTTCATCTGTCTTATGGCTACCATACACTTAAGATATTCTTCACAACAGACAATCCTGGAATGATTGTGAGAAGTCAAAGGCTAAGACCCCTGAGATTCAATAGTCTTTTCTGGTGTCCTGTGCCCAACATATCTGACAGACACTATGCTAGGTACTGAACATAAAAAGGCAAAAATTAAATGGTCTCTCTCTTCCTGTAGCTTATATTCTATGGGAGCAGACATCATATAACTACATACAAAATAAATGCCAGACACTGACTTGGGGCAGGCAGAGGCACTAGCAAGTGAGAAAATGAGAAAGGGCCTCCTGTAACCAATGACTCTCATAATCTGAACTTCAAAGGAAATGAATGATTTTTAAGAGACTGAGATGAAGAGGGAGCGAATTCCAGCCACAGGGTGCAGCCTGTGTGAATACATGGGGATGAGAGATGGAATGTCATGTGTAAAGGAAAAGAAAGTAGGTTGGTTTAATTAGATTTGAGAGTACAAGAAGGTAAACAGTAAACAGAAAAATAAGGAATTGAAATCTGACCTCAACCTTGACTATCCAGACTTTTATACCTTGCCTCACTTTTACCTTCCTTACTCACATGTAAGCTTCTAGAAAGTAGGAACTTTTTGCTTGTTTTTATATTCCCAGTACTTTCCATGGTTATTAAATAGTTCATAGTAAACAAGTAATAAGTACTCTATTGAGCTATCATCATCTATATATCTTTCATCTTTGTAACTTATAATACATAGATTTGCTTAGACAGAAAAACCTCTTTCTTCCTTTCTAACTACTTTCTAATTCTTTCCTGTGCTATCCAGTCTCATTTCTTCAAACACTCCTGAAAAGGAAAAGAGAAGACTTTTTCTTCCCTTGACTTTTAAATTATGTCACTAGCCCATTTCTCTGATTTCTCATTACCTTCTAAATCAATCCATATTAACTTTGATAAGTTTGGAAAGGCAGCTTGGAGCTATTCCTTATTTCACAAGGAATGATAATCACTTGAACTCTTATCATTTTTACAAAACTGTATGGTTTCATCACCTAAATTTTGAAATGTCACAATAATTTCTCCTTGATAATTAGAATATATCACTCCAGTCAATCAATACATGTATTCCTCAAGCTGCTAATTCTGATTTAGGTAATATCTGTCTAAAATTACTTTTAGGGATTCTGATATGCCAGGCCTAGAGGCCTGAGGGCTACCCGAGTCTTACCTTACCTGTCCCAGGTCTTCGGTTGGCCAAACCAGAAAAACGTATGAGAGAAGAGACTTTCCGGAGTCGAGCAAGGGTTAGGCTTTATTCAGGGTCCTGGTTACATGTGCAGGGGGAGCTCTTCCTTAGGAGGGTGAGAGAAATCTCCCAAGGAGGCAAAGATCTTACGGTAAGAGATTGGAAGTAGAAGTGTAAGTGGGGAGAGAGGGGGAGGGGAGAGCGAAGAGAGGAAAAATGGAGCCTTCTGTCCTGTCAGGGCCCCTCCGCCTAAGAGCACCTTTGGGCTTTCCTGACCCTACTTAAGCTCTCTGGCCGTGTAGTTTGCACCTGAATACCGTGCCTGTTAGATAACAATAGGTGTGCCCAGATCCGGGACAGTCTCGAGGGGGATGCTCCTCCCATCACGTTTCTCACGGGAAGAGGCGGAAATACACGAGATTGCTCGGTCTCACTCCTCGATTCCCTGGTGTTTTATGGGGGACCTCATGAGAACTCTAAGATTTAGAAGTTCCCACCTTTACCCGCCCGAGACTGTCCACATGGAATTGAGCTTCCATCCCCAGCACTCATACTTTTCCAGTAGAGATTTTTCTTATTTCTTTTCTATCTAACCAAAAGTCCTCTAAACAATGTAAGTCATATCCTGCTGAACCAAGTGTCCCTAGATGTGGTGCTGGGACATCAAGCCTCACAGTCCAGTACTCTACACTTGAGATCTTATGTGTTTGTTGTTTCTTAATTTGCAGATTTGGGGTCATCATTATGGCTAGTTTCTCCCAATGGTCTATTATTCAAATTATGTAAAGCAGTGAACAAATTATCTTTCCAATGTTGATAAGAATTATTTGAACTTAACTTCTTAACTGTTCTTTCAATAATTCATTCATTCTTTCAATTAACCCAGATGCTTGTGGATAATATGGAATATGATATATCCATTCTATGTTGTGTAATACACAATATCTCTTCATTTAATTATCCTTGAAATGTGACCCATTGTCACTTTGAATCTGCACTGGGGCTCCATAATATAGACTTACGATATCTAGAGTTTTACAGGTATTTTTCTGGGTTGCATTCTTATAGGGACAAGCCACTAGTACACCTAAATAGGTGTCAACACAAATACATATGAATTTGCATCCTTTAGCTTGGGGTAGAGGTCCAATATAATCTATTTGCCAAATTTGGGTTGGTACTTTTCCCCTTGGTATCTCTCCAGTTACTATCCAAGAAATAGTTCTTTCCTTTTTCAACTGACATATATAACATTTCTCTGCTATTTTCTTTAACAATGAATGAGAGATATTGACACTTTGGTCTTGTGCTCACTGATGTGTGGCCTGGACCCCTAAATGGCCAACCATTTGATAGACCCATTCTGCTAGTACTGGATCATCAGAGTATCAGATGAGGGACAACATTTTGAGTAGCAGTCTTTGCTAATTGATCAGCATGTGCATTGTACTCACATTCTGGCATAGTGAGGGTCAAGTGAGCATCTACATGAAAAAATGACAAATTAATAATCATAGGTCCCACATGTCTTCCCATAATTCTTTGCCCCAGACTTGTTTGCCGTGAATTTCCCATTTTTTATTTTTCCACATAGGCATCCATATAACTAACCTGTTAGATACTGCCCACGAATTAGTGAATATATGACACTGTCCTCCTAGTTCTGTTTTGATAGCTTGATGTACTACCATAAGTTCAGCATATTGACTACTTCCACCTATCCCAGTACTTTCCAAAGTCTACCTAGTACATGGATTATAGGCTGCCACTTTCCAATGTCTTTTGTGGCCCAAATATTTTTCTGTCCCATCAATAAACCATGCATCTCTCTTTTTTTCTTCAGTAATCCATCATATCCCTCATTCTATTTTACCAAGGACTGCAGTAACTGTTGCTTTGGTTCAGGGGGTGTATCATTTCCTTCAGTATCTATGGTTGCTATAGATTCATGTAAAGCAAAAACTCCACTTTTGCCTGTTTTAGATCTATTTTGAATATACCATTTCCATTTAATTTTGCTAGCCTCCTGTGCATGTCCAATTCTATGAGAAGCTGAGGTACTCATTACCCAGATCATAATTGGGATTCTGGGACTTAATATTACCTCATGGCCTAAAGTCAGTTGTTCAGTCTCTACCAAAGTCCCATATGCAGCTAACAACTGCTTTTCAAAAGGGATATATTGAATTCTAGAGGAAGGGAGTTTTCTAGACCAAAATCCTAAGGGTACATTTCAGCTTTGTTGTTTTTGCCATGAACTCCAGTTTGCATATTCACACTGTACAGTCACTTGTAATTCCACCTAGCTATTTTGCATAGGCCATAAATCTAGAGCAATTGTGCAGCAGCCTTTGATTCTTCAAAAGCTTTACTCTGCTCAAGTCCCCAATCAAATTGATATTTTTTTCTTATAATTTTTTATAAGGGTTTCAAAATTTGTCTTAGATGTGGTATGTGATGTCATCAATATCCAAATAATCCTATAAACTTTGGGGCTTCTTTCTTATTCGTAGGGATAGGAAAACCCTGAATCTTTTGTTAGGCTTGCAGGAGAATCTCTTACTCCTGATTCCATCATATACTCCAAAATTTTACAGTTTGGGATGGCCTTTGAATCTTTTCAGGGTTAATTTCCCACCCTTTGCTTTTCATGTGCTCAACTAAAAGCATCAAACTCTTCTCCACTTGCTTTACTTCTTTTCCCTGTATCATAACATCTATGTAGTTAGTAAGCTGTACACCAGGTAGTTCTAATTCATCCAAATGTTCAGCCACAATCCTATGACAAATAGTGGGACTATGCTGATAAACTTGTGGCAAACATGTAAAGGTATATTGTCAGCCCTGCCAAGTGAAAGCAAATTGGTCCTATGGTTTCAAATCTATTGGGAAAGTAAAGAAAATATTGGTTAAATCAATAACTGTGTACCAAGTCCCATCATATTTCTGGATCCTTTCTATTAAGGTAATGGTATCTGGAATAGCAGAATACAAGAGAGGAGGGGCCTTATTCAATTGTCTATTATCCACTGTCATCCTCCATATCCCATCTGACTTTTGTACTGGTTAGACAGGACAATTTCATTGAGTAGTTGTAGGGACTAACACTCCTGCCTCAACATATTTTTTATGGTATTGGTAATTTCATCTTGTCCACCATGCACATGATACTGCTTTAAAGTAATTACTTCAGAAAGTTCAGGTGAAATGCTTGGGTCCATTTTTATTTTACCCACTAAAACTGTATTAATTCTTATCTTCCTTACTGCAAATTGGTATTTCCCCTCAGGTAAATTTAAAGTCGCACCTCTCAATATATCTATTCCAATCATGTATTCAGGAATGAGCACAATAACCATGGCATAGTCTTTCTTAAGCAAATGTCCAATTTTCATTGTTAGTTTGACTTGTCTGGCTGACATTTTAGCCCCTCCCAGTCCTATGATGGTGATAGGAGTTCCATGTTTAAACTTATCAATATACCAATATCAATATATCAATATACTTCCATATACAAGGGAAGCCTCCACCCCAGAATCTATTAATGACCAAGTTACAGTATTTGATCCATTTTTCCAATATATGGTCAAGTTGGTATAGGGTCTGTTATCCAGTCTGCGTATTTCTTTAATCTGAACTGAGGCTTAGCCAACTTCATATTCTCCCTGAAAGTGTGACAAATTTGCATACAAGGGTTCAGGAGGATCTGTACAGGCAGTTCTTACGTTTCTATTTTGTCTAGTATCAAGTCCCTCTTCTCATTAGTTGGAATACCATCTATGCTTCCAAAATCTACCCCTGCTCTCTGTAGAGCAATAAACAATTCTTTCCTTGTCAGTCTACTCTGACTTTGAATCTATTGGCTATTTACTCTTCTCTCTTGAGGAAATTTATCTTTTCCTCTGTCCCCTAAGTTACTTAACTGTGAAATGTTGTCCAGCATCTCTGAAAGGGGGTGCCCTATTTCCCCAATTATTAGAGTCAAAGCTAGGTGCTTGTAAGCAGGAGGAGCTGACCTCACTCTTATATTCCTACAGCAAACTGCTAAGGGGGTATCATAGTATGCATCTGTGTTTGTGATCATTATAGCAGTCTGCATTACCTCCTTCTTTAACTTTCTTATTCAGTCCCTAAGTGAATACTAGGGTCTATCTCCACTAGGTCACATAGAGTTAGTAGGATACTGCCTACTGCAGCCATCTGCAGTCAAAGTTAACAGATTAGTCATTTTGTTACCTCCTTGCATATTGTAATCTCTAAAGGCTTGCTGTATGAAAGGATTCTGATATCAATAAATTTCAAGCAATCCATGCTGTCTATAGATATTCCTCCAGCCCCTTCATCACTGATTCTCACCATCTAAGATATTAACGATTTTCCCATCCTTTGGGTGAACTGACTGAAAGTATCTGTGACTTTCTGCTGAGTAAAATCCTCAATTATTTCCCTAAACACTGTGTTATCTCCTTGGTTCTCCTGTTTCTGCCTTAGTATTGGGCAAGCATCTGCCTGAAAAATTCCCTCTAACATTGCTTCATTTTCTTGTTCTGACTTCCTTACATTTTCCTCCCATGCCTTCTCCTAGTAGTCATCACTGTGGCAACTAGACTGGGCCTGCACAAAGGTCATATGCATGCTTCTTTTGTCAGTCTTTGGCTGCTTCTGAGCTAAATGAACAACCTTTTCTTCCACTTGAGACCTCCCCCCCATCTTACTTTTTTAAAGGAGAGCCCAAACACTAAGAATTCCCAGGCAAACTAGCTCTTTTTCCATCAGAAATTTTTCCTTCAGCAGCTTATCTCTACTTTTACACATAATATGGTAACCTGTTAACAAAATCCAGTCTCTCCTACATATCCCTGCCAGTTCTTTACCTGGTTTTATTGTTATTCCTTGCAAACACCTTTCAAAATCTCTAGGTTCTCCCTCCTGTAACCTCAGTTCCCAGTTTCCAAAGGTCCAGTGCTTCTAGCCAATTTCTTAGCTTGGGAGGAATACAGTGAATCCTCCCATCCTGGGATATCTATTTCTTCCTTTAAATCCTTTCTGTCTCCAAGAGTTTTATACCCTGCAATCCTATTCCTGACACCAAATGTATCACCCAGACAATATTCACAGCATTGTGGACAGTTATGAACATGCTGGCATTGTTCTTAATCACAAATTATGAAAGTCTCTCCATAAAGAAGGTAGAAGAAAAACATTTGTTCAGACACCAGAAAGCCAAATCCCAGAACCAGAAAAACCAAATTGGTCGTAGTAGCCAAGAAGTCAATACACATTAGTACTGCTGGGGACAAAGGGATTCCCCAGCCTTCTCCCCCTACCCCATCCCCAGCCAGGGCCTTCCCACAAGCAAACACTCATGAGCCTTGCTGTGCCTGCTGGCCTTCATCCTCTCTCCTCTACCCTGACTGCTCTCACAAATTTCCTCCCAGTTCTGCTCCACCCTTCCTGTTCCACCGGTTCGGCAAGTTCCTCCCACCACATGTGACTTAGACTTCCAGGTGATTTAAGTAGGTCCTATGGGCCTATGAATGAATGGGAAATATCTTTCCATTTAAATTGCTATTACACTAAATTAAGAAGTTTTAAATGATAAATAAGATATTCTGGTTTTGGTCTTTATCAAATACAGAAGTGATGAGGAGGTACTGAATTTTTTTGAGCAAGCAAGGGAAAAGGTTAGAGTTATGTGACTCTTTGTGACCTCATACCCCATGTAATCCATGGGGTTTTCTTGGCAAAGACACTAGAGGTGTTCACTATTTCCTTCCCCAAGAGTTACTATTAGAGATATTTTCAGAGCACTATTAAAGCATTAGAGATGAGAGAGATTGGAAGCTGGGAGACCAACAATGAAGCTGTTACATTGTCCAGTAAGAAGTGATGAGGGCCTGAAATGAGATGGTTTCCATATGGGTAGAAAGAAAATAGTGACTAGGAGAGATGCTGTGGAGGTAGAATAAGTAAGACTTGGCAACTGATTCAATACATTGGTTGAAAGAGAGGTATTGAGAATGACACCAGGGTTCTCAACCTATAAGACTAGAAGAAGGTGATATCTTTGACAGAAATAGGGAAGTTTGGAAGAGGAGTGACTAAGGGTACAAATGATGTGGCTGCTAAAAAGCATAGAGTATAAGTGAAATACATATTTCTAACAGCTGAGGCATTAATCTCACTATACCTTGGTATACTGAATGTCATATTAAGAATTCTTAGTCTAGGGAAATTTTGAATCATGTAAGTCCAACAGTAAAGCACTTTGTGTCTCTCCTTCACAGAGAAACTGTTGTGGAGGATAGAGAGTCCTGGACTGGGAAAGAGACTAGTTCTGCTATTCACTACCTCAGGGAAGCCTCTCTAGACCTCAGTTTCCTCTCTTGTGAAATGGGGGGTGGGGTTGGATCAAATTATCTCTAAGTCCCCCTCCAGCTCTAAATTTTGATGGTATATTCTAGCTTATTGTAGTTACTTGTGAATGTCTTGTCTCTTCTACTAGTTAATTAGATCCTTGTTTAATTTATGGTTTCTGTGTTAGTGTCTCCTCCCTCCCATTAGCATCTCCCTCAGCCCCTGCACCAGTGCACTATACACAGCAGGTGTTTAATATATGATTGATTGCTATTTATATTTGTATTTCTCCTACAGAGCTTTGCATAGTAGGCATTCAATAAATGTTTACTGAACTGAAATGAAACGAGGTGACAATGTCATAGCAAATAATCATGACATCTAATAATTATCTAGCACTTTAAGGATTGCATAACATGTTATGCTTATCATCTCATTTGATTTGATTCTCATCACAAGCCTGTGATACAGGCAGTTTATTCCCATTTTACAAGTGAGAAAACTGAGATTCAGAAAGGTTATTAGTCAATAAACATTTATTAAGAGTCTACTATGTGCTAGGCACTTGTGATAAGTGCTGGGGCTACAGAGAAAGGTAAAAGACAGTTTCTGTTCTCAAGGACTTCATACTCTAACAATGGAGAAAACATGAACCTAACTATGTGCAAACAAAACATATACAGGATAAATTGGACTAAGCAACAGATGGAAGGCACTGGAATAAAAGGGCACTGGGAAAAGCTTCCCATAGAAGGTAGCATTCTACCTGAACCTTGAGGGAAGCCAGGAAAGCCAGGATCATACAGCTAATGTAGCTGTCTGACAGTCTATCCACTGTCTCACCTTATTGAATTATGACAAACTCAGAAGTATTTATTTTTTTGCCTCATCCTGTGACTTCATTGGTGTAGGGAGCTCCCAGGTTAGAAAGGTCTCTACCAATATGTGGTTTATCTATTTAGTCTTAGAGATTTGCCTAGGGCCAATAAAAGGTCAAATGACTTTTCCAGGAGCACAACTTAATGAGGTTCATCCTTTGTTCTCTAAGAGGACCATAACATCAGGAAGATCATGCCATGATCTTCAAGTGAATTGGATTTAAGTGTGTGTGTGGGGGGGGGGGGATGGTGTACAATGTCACCAGCCTCACTCTCCTCCAGAGTTACCTGGGTCCAGTGGCCAGATATAGATCAGGACAACTGGAGATGGCCCAGTTGCACACCTTGACTATGTGTCAGAAAAACGCCTTGAATCCAGTGTATTCTGATTCCAGGCTGACTCAATCCACTACCCTATGCTGTTTCCTTGCTGGGAAGGGGTTAAAACGTATGCTAGTAATTCACTTCAGAAACAGCTGGTAAACTTCAAGCTTTATGGAACTTGGAATAGAGTGAACCATGGCTCTCTTTAAACCTCCTTTGTTGAACTTCTGTAACTTCACTGAATTTCCTCCTGAGACTAAATATGATTGTTCAGTGTTATTATTTAATAATATTGGATAGGCCAGTTGAAAACTTTAGAGGATGGATTTCCATCAGTACATGCTGTGGTTAATGTAGGTGAGTGATCCTAAGGTTAGCTGCAGTGATGAGCAATGAGGTGAGTAGCTTTCAGTCTTCTAGGAAACATTAGGCTGGGGAAAGCAGGGCAGTGGGGTCCCTGGTCTGCACTAAGTGTAACACACCTTCTTAACTATAGTTACTATATATCTTGCACAGCCAGGGAAATCAGAGGACTGTGGCACATATTACATTCCATAATGGGGGAACAAGGGAGGCATAAGATTTAGTGTCCCCTTTAATGAAAAAGGAAATAGAGGTATAGAAAGACTACATAGTTTTCTCATTTATCTTGGCCAGGATTGAAACCAAGAATCTTCAGTTTCAAATACTATGTCCAGTAGAGCAAAGAGAAATGGACCAAGAAGGAGGAAGTCCCATGCACATCATGATATTTCACAAAACTATGAAAGTGGGTGACAGAAGAGGGCCAGATCACTGATGGAACTGCGTGGTTGAGAGTTATGCCTTACACAACACCAGCCCAGACTTAATTGATTAAAGAAGACCTTGAGACAGAGTCAGTGAACTTGACCTCCAGGTGGATGGATCTGGGACCCAACTATGGATCCTTTGAGCAAGAAGAATGTAGAGTCCTATAAGGATTGGGCTTTAGCTCAGAGTGCTGGAAGCCTCAGAGAACCTCCTTGTCACCTGCTTTTACTTTCCTAAGCAGCTTAACTACTTAACTTCCTTAACTACTTTTGTTAGGGGGAGGTAATTGTTTTTTTTTTTTTTCTGAGGATATTTGTATATTTGGTATTAAAGGAATTAATTATTTGAACCCTCAGCCAGTGAGTCATCCATTGCAGCAGATGTCAACCACTGATTGACAACTAGGACAGTGACTGTGGTAATGGGACTGTGGTTTCCCTATTCTGCCAGGATCAGGGCTTTCCAGATCCTCTAAACACTGGCCAATAGAGAGCCTGGCAGGTTGAATAACACTAAATAGAGTTTAACTAAAGAGAGAATATGAGGCACTGAGAACCATCAAGTACATGGACTATAAGGAAAATTCTTAGTTTAAAAGAAACCATAAAAATCAAATATGGTACACAGCACCTGGCATGTAGTAAGTACTTAATATGTTCTTTTTTTTCATTCATTATAAGTATAAATTGAGAAATAGCAAGTACATGTATTATCATTATTAGACGTAGTTCCTAGCTCAATACAGCTATACAAGTGACTATAATGAAAACAGAATCTTTTCTTTTAAAGTTTGACTTTTTTTTCATTGAACAAAGATCTGTTTTTCTGTTCCTTCCATGCTGTCCCCACCACCACCACCATTGAAAAAGGAAAAGGAAAAAAAACAAATTTCCAAATTGGTGAGCCATATTTTTAAAAATGCCCAGTTCTGCACCTGAGTCTATCACCTCTTAGTCCAGAGGTGGGTAGCAGACTACATTCATCATAAATCCTACTCAGAGTCCTTATCTTTTGTAGTTGTCTTTACAATATTGTAATTATTGCATAAATTGTTCTCCTGGTTCTGCCCACTTCAATCGGTATCAGTTCACACAAGTCTTCTGCGGTTTTGTCCCTTTTGTTATTTCTTATGGCACAATGGAATTCCTACATTTATATATCATAATTTGTTTGGACAGCACACACTTAACGAGCAAACCATTAGTTTCCAGTTCTTTGCCACCATTGAAAAAAAGTGAAAATAGAATTATTAACAATAATTCTAAAGATAGGAAGCACATAATTCTCCCTGTATTTTTGAACTGGATATCAAACTCCCTTCACACACCCTATCTTACAATTTTGGTTGTTGAGTGATTTTCCAGTTACATCTGACTCTTCACAAGGCCATTTGGGGTTGTCTTGGCAAAGATGCTGGAGTAGTTTGTCGTTTCCACCTCCAGATCATTTTATAGATAAGGAAAAGGAGGCAAAGAGGGTTAAGTGATATGCCCAAGGTCACGTAACTACTAAGTATCTGAAGCCAGATTTGAACTCAAGAAGACCACTCTTCTTGATTCTAAGACCAGCACTCTATCCACTGTACCATCAGCTGTACGACTGGTAGATTTAACATAAAAACATTTACATTTTGGATTTTTCTTCATTTTGAGGTGTCTGATCCCCTGCACTACAAACTCCCAAGCCAGGATGACTGAAAGATGGTGTGAAAATAAAAGTGGGGATCTAGGGCTAGTATCTAGGATTATATGAAAAGAGATGAGGTGACCATAAAGTAATGAGACAATTCTTTTTTTGTCTAACTTTCTTTTTTTAATAATTCATTTATTTATTTTTTGTTTACAACATTTGTTTCCACAAGCTTTTGAGTTTCAAATTTTCTCCCCCTCCCTCCCTTCCCCCCTCCTCAAGACAGCATGAAGTCCAATATAGGCTAATGAGACAATTCTTAAAGAATATAGGAGAACTTAGCCTGGGGTCCAGAATTTCTTTTTTTTTTTTAGTAACTATTTCAATATAATTTGTTCCCTTGGTAATTCTATATATTTTATGCATTTAAAAATATTATTTTAAGAACATATACATAGGCTTCACTGTATTGCTGAAGGGATCCATGATACAAAAAGGGTTAATAAATTTTACATTAGGGGTTTTATATTTATTCCACTGATGCAGTCATGTTTCAGAATACTTCTGTACTGCTCTTAGGGAATTTCCTTCAGGAACTGTAATACATTCTTTCAGGAGGGCAGTACCGCTTTTGGTCAAAAATTAGTAATGAGACATCGTTTTGTGTGTGTCATAAAGTAGCTCCAAATGCTGTTTCTGAATGTGTTTTGGGCATCATTGGGATACATGATTGGCCTCCCAAGAGGACTATTTAGAAAGAAAACACTCATTTGGGGTGGATGAGTTGTAGTATGAGGTGTTACATAAATAATGCCTCATTACTTTATGGTCCCATGTCACATATCGGGTCCTCTCTGACTCCTAAGGCATTCTCATTTAGGAGCTCTGATCACCCAGCCCTACATCCTCAGCCCTCTCTCCGTCATCTGTGCATAGCTGAGCACAGCATTACATCACTCATTTCTAATCAGCTGAATGACCTCCCAGACTGAATGTGGATTTCACACTGCTTCCTTGACTAAGTCTAATTACTTTGTTTCCCTACTGTGCAAATCTTTCCTGAAAATCAAGAAGACTTACAGCTTCCTTTGAATGGGGACAAACAGAGTAGGGAACCTGAAAGAGCACAAGATGCAGGCATAGCTTTTGTTTCGCTTGGTTTTGTTTCCTTCTACCTATTCCAGATGAATCATGATTCTAGATGCTAAAACAATAGAATTAGTCCTTGCCAGCCTCCAGAGGTCTCAGATAATGGTTCAATAAAAACAAACAAACAAAACTAACCTTTTTGTGTTACAGAAATGAATTCAGAGGCTTGACTTAGTTGTTTTTTTGTTTTTTTACTTTTCAATCAGTAGGAAGGAATGCTGTGAATGTAGCGTTTAAAAAACATATTTTATTTTTCCCAGTTACTTGTAAAGATAATTTAACATTCATTTAAAAATTTTTTGAACTCCAAATTTTCTCCCTCCTTCCCTTACCTCCCCCTCCTTGAGGCTGAAATAAGTTATAAAGGTGTAATCATGTAAAACATATTTCCATATTAGTCATGCTGAGAAAGAAGACATACCCAAAGGAAAAAAAAAAACATGAAAAAGTATTGAAAAATAGTAGACTTTGATCAGCATTTAGACTCTATCAGTTCTTTCTCTGGATCTAGATAGCATTTTCCCTCATGAGTCCTTAAGAATTGTCTTGGATCATTGTGGGAACAGCCAAGTCATTCATAGTTGATCACTGTACAATGTTGCTGTTACTGTGAATAACGTTCTCCTGGTTCTGCTCATTTCACTTTGCACCAATTCATGTAAGTCTTTCCAGGTTTTTCTGAAATCTGCCTGCTTGTCATTTCTTACCACACAATAATATTACATTACATTCATATACCACAACTTATTCAGACATTCCCCAACTGAAGGGCATCCCTTCAATTCTTAACTTTTTTGTGTCATGGTTGCCTTTGGCCATCTGACAAATCCTTCTCAGAAGAATGCCTTTGACAACACAGAGTAAAATACATTGGCATATTAAAGGAAATCAATTATAGTGAAATACAAGTATGAAATACATTCGCATATTATAACATATATTTGATCAAATACATATGAAATACAGTTATTGAGAGAGGGAGACACAGAGAAAGAGAGACAGAGAGAGAGGGGGGAGGGGGAACACAAAGAAACAAATTGAAAGGACCAAGGTTAAGAACCCCTGAAAATAATTAATGGTTAAAAAAAGGTAATGTGAGGCAGAGAAAGAAGAGGCATTGAAGGAGCAGAAGCATCTGGTGGGGTCATAAATCTGATTTTACATTATGTTCAGCCCTGGAGTATGTGTGGCAGCTTCAAGGTTAGCAGTTTGTCACCACTGACTATGAATGCTTCAACCTGATTGGTCTCAATAATACACTGAGTAGAATTTAGCAGACTGTGCCTTATGGATCTCACAGAACCAAAGAATCTGAGAGCTGGAAAGAATCTCAGAAGCCACTGAATCCTCAAACACAAATCTCCAGCATCTCAGACTTGGCTACTAAGCATCCAGCAACCTGGGTTTATCTTTACATTTGAGAAGATTCAGATATAGGGAAGAAAGGTTACATTTACAACTAGCAGGTCATCATAATGGAAGCTGAGAGCCCTAATAGTGCTGAAGTCATAGGGTAATAGCACTTTAGAGCTGGAAGAGAATGTAAAGACTGTCAAGTCCACCCCCTGTATCTGACAGAATAGAGAAAACTGAGCTTAATTTGATCACAAATCATAAGTGAACAAGTAAGTGACGCTTCTTTTTTAAAAGGGGTGGAATGGGTTCTGAATATTTATTTAAGGAAAAATAGATGCTGGATCATTAGAAATTTACCCTTTTGATTAAAAAACATGAGGAACACAGTGCTTGGCATATAGTAAACACTTAGTAAATATGTAATTGATTGGTGTTTTTTTTTTTGATAACTCATTGAATTAAAGAATTTTAGAGCTGAAAGAGCCCTTAGATACAAGTTAGTTCTACCCTCCCCCAACCCCATCATTTAACCACCAGCACAACAAAAATGTTGAGAATTGCAAACACCTGGCTGGATTGGCCCCATAGGGCAGAAGTGAGAACCATGGATGGAAGCTGCAGACAGGTGCATTAAGGCTTGATATAAGAAAAAAACCTTCCATCTATTATAACCATAGAAAAGTAGGATAGCCTGCCTTGGGAGATAGTGAGTTTCCCCTCTCAGCAAAGCCTGGATGCTCCCGTGCCAGGGTTGGTGTAAGGGGATTTTGGGTCAGATATGAATTACACTTGATGGCCCCTGTAGTTCCAACACTGAGATTATATGAATTAATCAAATTGTACAATTTCCCACTTCCAGTTAGTGCAAAAAGAGAACCAGAACCCACATCCTCTCTCAGTTCTGTGCCCCTTCCAATATATTTACTCAACACACCATGCCTCTTTTTATACACAATAAAGATTGGGAATTCATCCTCTGACAGCAGCAGGAAAGCATGTAAGAATTATCATCAACACTTTGGAGGACTGTGCAGAAGTAAAAACATGTTTTTCCTTTAAAAGAAACATCACTAAATAGTATCCATTTGTCAAACCAGACAGTTACTGCCTCTTCTCACCAGGTTACCCATTCTAGGAGAAAAGAAAATAAAAATGAGGGTTTTTTCTTTAGAATAAATGAGTAGTTACTAGATTCAGATCAATGATTCTCCTACCTTGTTTCTAGGCTTTATTATTTTTTTCAGGTTGTCTTCACTCAGAATTTTACCCACAATTGAGGATTTAGCACTATCTTTTTTTGGGGGGTGGGGCGGCAATTGGGATTGGGTTACTTGCCCAGGGTCACACAGGTAGTAAGTGTTGGAGGACATATTTGAACTTAGGTCCTCCTCACTCCAAGGCTGGTGTTCTATCCACTTTGCCACCTACCTGTCCCCAATTAACACAATCTTAAAAATAAAAATGCAATATAGAATAGGGAATATGGTAGCAAGCCTCCAAGTCAGAAAAATGCAAATTCAAGTCTGGCTTCTGATAAATCTTGGCTATGTGAACTTAGGCAAGTGACTTAAGTAACCCAGACAGCATATACATTACAAATGAGAGTGCATCTATTGGTAAACAAAGTTCCTCAGTGGTCCTATTCGTTCCCTCTCCAAAAAAGCAAAAGTAAAAAAACAACAACCCAATCTCCACCATTTAAGGCAACTACAACATTGGAATGTTTTCTTTTACAAGAGGGTTATTTGATAGAAAGAGAGGAAGGGGAGAAACTTTTCATGGGGGATGGTAAGGAGGAAAGAGAATGAAAATATAATGGGGGTGATCTTGTCAAGGCCATGGGTACTTGCTCTTGTAACAGAGACAAGTAGGAAGGAAAAAAATTGTGTTCCCCAAAGCTCAGACTTGGTGCCTCCTTTCCCCTCCCTGTACACAGTCTTTTTCTTGGTGATCTCATCATCTACCATAGATTTAATTAGACTTCCAAATCTATATATCTAGGCCTAATCCTGAGCTTAAGTCCCACATCACCAAATGCCTACTGATCATTTTCAAACTAGATGTCCCAGAGATAGGTCAGACTCAATGTGCCCAAAATAGAACTCAGTATCTTTCTTCCAGACTTCCCTATTTCTGTCAGTCACCACCATTTTTCCAGTCTCTGAGGTGTATAACTTCAACCTTATTCTGGACTCCTTGCTTTCCTTTACCCCACATAGCCAATCAGTTACCAAATCTTGCCATTCTCCCTGCATATCTTTCACATCCAGCTCCTTCTCTCATTCACTCAGCCAAACCTGTAGTGGGAGACCTCATCATCTCTTGATTAGTACGACACTCTCCTAATTAGCTTCCATTCCCCAAGTCTCTTCCCACTCCACTTCACCCTCTGCCTAGCCATCAAAAGGATTTTCTTTAAACATAGACCTGACCATTTCACTCTCCTACTCAAATTATAGAGGCTCCATATTACTTTTAAGATCAAATAGAAACTTCTCTGTTTAGCTTTTAAGGCCCTTCATAGCTTGGCCCCAACCCACCTTTCCTGCCTCATTGTACCTTACACCCACTCTCATACTCTTCAATCCTTCCTAACTGGCTTTTTCTGTGTTCATCATACATGACATTTCATTTTCTGTATCTTTGCATTGGCTATTCTCCATGACTGGAGTTCATTTGCTTTTCATATCTGTGAAGTAGAGTCTCACTCTTTCTTCAAGATATAGCTCAAGTATCAGCTATACAAAGTCTTTGCTGATCCCTCAGCTGTCTTCCCTACCAAACAACCCTGTATTTATTCTCTTTATAAATACATATGTATTTATATTCACACACACACATATATTCATATATAGCTACGCACATACTTGTACATAGGCATACACAATGCATATATGTGTATGTATGTCTGTATGTATATATTGTGTATATATGTACATATCTGTGTATATTATGTGTATATATACACATTTGTATATATGTGTATGTGTGTGTGTGTCTCCATGTTAGAATATGAACTCTTTTAACTCAGGTTTTTGAAAGTAAGGATTATTTTATTCTTTATATTTCATCCCCAATGGTTACACGGTATACACTTGATAAATGCTATTTGATTGATTACAGGAGAACTGTCAATCACCTAGCACTTCCCTCCCCCTATTAATTCTCAGGAGTTATCTGTCTAGGAGTTATCTGTCAATCACTAATATCATTTTCTGGTTCATATTTTCCCCTTCCCATCCTCCACCTTCTGACCACTTCTGTCTGGTAGATCTAGGCTATTCACATTCCTTTGGACCTAAAGGACACGATTTTTAAAAAAGCTTAATTATGGTTCTGGGTTTGTTTTTTGTCTTCCTTAGTACAGGGACCCAAAAGTTTATAGTACGAGAAGAGTCACAATTTATGAGGTACCCACTACAGAGAGGCAAGAGACAATATAAATTTGAAACACTAGGTTTGCTTCAATCACTTTAAGTCATATTGATGCATGTAATACATTTTTTAACAATAAATTACTGGATTAATCACTGAAAGGGAAAAACTCCTTCCCAGGTTTGCACAATAGAAATGAGCTAATCTCTCTAAGATTAGTAAATGGGTATTTCTAGTCAAGCATCAACAATACCACTCAAAAAGCCCAAAACAACTGAATAAGAATTGCAGGTCTGTGGTCCAGTATTGTGCAGTGTTGACATGATTTCAAGGCAGTCAGGTGTAGAGCTTTGGGCAATGATGTTTGGAAGCCAGCCACCAACAAGAGCAGTAACTTATTTGATTGTAGTTACCCTACACGGGGTTCAGTGATAGCCAAGACATTTGTTTACCAGACGTATATCAAAGTATGCTATATGAGTACCCTTAATAACCTAGAGATGTTGACCACTACTCTAATAACAAGCCATATGTCCTGATAAAAGGTGGACCCTTGGCCTGAGGCAGCCTGATTTTATGGTCAGTCCAGTCAGTGGGATTTGAGATTATTAATCAGTGTCCAATAAATATACTTGAGGTCATTTATGCCAATTTGCTAATATGTTGACACTGATGCCAGAAGTATTTCTAGGATCACAGAATTAAAAATTTAAAGCTCGAAGGGACCATTAAGTCAAGCCTTTTCATTTCACAGTTAAAGAAACTAAAACACAGAGAAGTTGAGTGACTTGTCCATGGGAACACCACCTGTAAAGGTCTGTAACAGCAAGGACCCCATCATACACAGGAGGACCTGCTGTCAGGTTTTTAGATCTGCTTTTCTAAAAGGAAAGCAACTTTTGAGGGGTCAGCAATCTACTTTAATCAAGCACATGTATCATTTCAGGGGAAATAGTACCCTGAACTTCAGGGAAAATACAAACAGAAATTACAAGCAGAAATTACAAACAGAAAGGCCAACAAATGTCTGACCATAAGCAATACATACGTCACAGATCAAGAGAATCACCGTTATATGTATATACATAGTTACCAGGGAGAGAAGCACCAACGTCTAGGTTTTCAAAGCCAGGGGGTGCTCCTTAGTGGTTGCCCAGCATCTCGTCTGGCCAAACAAACACTTCCAATGAGTAAGTCCCAAAGTAAAATCTCACCCCAGAGTATTTATATACTTTGCAGAGCCTGAGGGCATGATCCTCTGACCCAGTGCCTCAATAGAAATTAACAAAAGGTATTGAGACCAATCAATGGGTGGAGAAGATCTTTAACTCTCATTAACATGATTGACCTTACAATGTCTAATGTAGGACTTAAAATCTTCTTCCTAAATCCAAGGTTCTGAGTTACCTTGCATTTGGAAAACAAGTAGCTGCACAAGTTTTCCCTGAGCCCCATCTAGTTAACACATTGGTATTTTGTTTGCATTCTTAAAGGGAATGAAAAACATTAGTTAAGCCGTTACCATATGCAAAAGGGGCAGTAAGTAGTGCAGTGGATAGAGCATCAGGGCTGGAACCAGGAACACTCAGATTTCATGAATTCAAATCTGGCCTCAAAAACTTACTGTGTAACCCTGTTTGCCTCAGTTTCCTCTTCTGTAAAATGAGTTGGAGAAGGAAACAGCAAAGCCCTCCAATATCTGCAAGAAAACCCCAAATGGGGTCATGAAACATTGAACATGACAGAAAGGACTGAACAAAATATACAAAGGATTGTACTAAGCACTGGGGATATTGGGAGAGACAACATATATTGGAACTTTTAGCTGCAAGTCAGATGGAAAATTCCCATAGCCCTCAGAATGCAGCGGCAAAACAGATATCAATGCTTCATCTTTAATGTTATTTCTGCTTACAAAATCCTATGTTTCCTATTTTGAAACGTATGATAGTGCCAAGGACTTGGGTGTCAAGTACTTTCTTTTCTGGGTCTTTAGTTACTGTGGTTGCTGAGAAGCTGGGATTACAGCATCTGAAAAAAGCAGTTGCCAGGTCCTGTCTCTAAAAGGGTTGATGGCTGTCAAACAATGCTGGAAGAAGCACTGGTCTGGGGCAGAAGACACTGAAATTCTCAGGGTTCTTGGGCTTACCTACCCCTTGGCAGCACTTGGTCAGTGGTTGGTATTAGCGGTTTTAAGGAAGGTAGGCCCTTTATTCACAGCTATTTCTCCCTTCAGTAATGGTTTGGGGGGGGCCATTTGGAAGCATGGCTGATGATCTAGGGGTAGGTAGGGGACACTGGCTTACTACTGCAGCCTCTCTCCATTGCTGTCTGTGTGCCTGTGTGTCTCTTTTGTTGCATGACTTAAAAAATCTTTGGTGCCTCTCTACCCCCAATGAGGGTCCCTTGGCCTCATGAAAAATGTTATTCAGACCAGTTCTCCCAGAAACGTGTTGCTACTGTACATCATTCTGGGAATGAGACTGATCTCTGAAAAGTCTCCTTTCAAAGATAAAGTATCAGTCTTAAAAGAGAAAAAGAAAAGCATTAACCTCACAAACTGCTTCTTTTTCTAAGAATGGCAGCTTTCAACAGTGTTAACTAGATCTCTCTGTGCCATGATTGTCCTGTAGCATAAATGTCACAAAAACTCACTGCTTTCCTTTTTCTGAATTTTCTTTAGACATCCACAACCCAGATAGAATCTGGGGACAAGGATGGGAGGCACAGCATCCTTATTTCAAGTCCCACTTGCATTGGTAAATCAAGTCCCTCCATCTCTCCATCAGAGTCCTAGTAATATTCTCAGAGTTTGGGTGATTATTTTAACCCTTCATTCTGGTGTGTTCTTCCCAGTATCAATCACCAGTTATTACCACTCTGATATTACTTGACAATGAACATAAATTAGCCTTTATGAAGGGATAATTCCTGAAAAAGATAAAGCCAGAACCAAAGCACAAAACATTCCCATAAACCAGGGATACACCCTCCCCTATAATCCTTTAGTTCCCAAGGATAGTGGGCTCCAATTGAAGGTGGCTATTGCAAAAGAATTCACCCTACCAAGTTCATTTCTGAATACAGCATAGCCAATGTTTGAGTCACTCCCTGACTGTAGGACATGGTATCTAAGATACTAAGTTGATTCACTGCTTGGCACGATCTTTTGGTCACTCTTCAGGACTAGGCTGGTGCCTCACCAGGTGCAATTGTGAGCAGACCAGTTCAGACTCCAGTTCCAAGGCCTCTCTTACCTTCCCAGCCTTTTCAAGCTCAAGAGTCATAGCCCAGTCTGTTAAAACTCCAATACCCTTTCATTTAAAAGTATCAAAGAATGGACACAATAGGGTGAAATATAACATCAGAGTTACGCATTGAAGGGCCTCATGGCAGTGGCTACTGGGGAAATTAAAGGCCGATGGCGTTTTTGTCCACAGAAGCTTGCAGCATTTCCCCCCTCACTCTAGTACAGCCAGGGAAAGAAATCACTGGTTAGTATTTTTATATACATACCCATTCCAGCTCAGCAGCAGATCATAAGGTCTCCATTTTGCATGCTCAGAAGCTGGTTCACCAAAGTTTCAGTGGTGAATTGCATCAGATAGAGTATACCCTGTGTATTGCTAAGGACTCTTTACATGCTGTCACTGGCCAGACTCCTCTCTCCCTTATCTTAGATTAGTTACCAACAACTACAAATGAGAGAAGTAGAATCACAAAGGTAGAGAATACTAGTAGAAATTCCAAACACTCAGAAAAAAATACTGTTTTCCTAAAAAGAAAAAAGAAAACCATTCCAAAAATCAGTGAACCCCTGAAATGGCCACACTACAATAATTCTCTCAAAGGTCTTCCTCAGCCCTGATGTTCTGATATCATGTGATCCCATGACTCTTAATGGGAAATGAGAAACACAAAAGAAAATTAATGTAGTCCCAGATGTAGCCTGTGATTTGTCTTTTTTATTTTTGGTTTTTCAAACCATGTTTTGTTTTTTTGCTTAAACACAAAAACTCAGATCATGTGTACAACAAGGTCAAAATCTTCTGCTACTTGTTTAATTCTTTTCTATGGCTGTTAATAGTTAAAAAAAATGTTTTTAACCTACTACATAACTTTTATTTTTAAAATTCTAAGGATTTTTTTAGATGACATCTGTGATGGGCTGGGAGATTTTTACAGAAAGGAGGGAAGGAACATCTTCTTTATTGATAATTTATTATATAATCACACAGTTTGAATTTCTAGCACTTAATAATTGATTACTTACTGCTAATATATTGTGGATTCTAGGCATGTATTTTTCAGTTGCTGAGCTGAAAAAGAAATGATTTTTTCCCACCTACACTTAACTGGTTTTATAACTTCCATCTTATTTATAGAGCTTTTGTTACATCTCCCTGTTTTACTAAAATACTCAGAATTCTGCTCACCAACAATTCAACAAAGATTGATTAATTCAATTCAGCAAATATTAAGTACCTTCTATGTGTGAGTTTAGGTGCTGGGGATATAAATATCACAAAATTAATTCCTAGCCTTCAAGAAGCTGACATTCTATCAGTGACATAATATGCTCACAAATAAATAAATATCAAGAAATTTGGGGGGAAGAGAGCACTACTAAGTTATGGCGATGGGGGTGCATATTGAGAGGGAAGCGCAATTATTATTGTATACCACAGGAGGAATGATACAATCCCTTCAGCTCAGAGCACTGTACTAGTTGCTAAAGAAGATTTAGAGAAACTTTCAGTATAATGGGGGTGAGGGCATAACCCATACATGTATTCATTCATTCATTCATTCATTCATTCATTCATTCATTCATTCAATAAACATTTATTAAATGCAAAGTCCTGGGCTAGATGGTAGGGGAGATACAGAGTTTAACTTTTAGCATGCTGCAAGACCTTTCATTTTCAGAAGATAAATTATTGCTTTTCCTTCTAATAAAAGTTCCAAAGATGTAAATTAGTAAATGGACCCTAGACAATATGAAATTGCTCTTCAGGGCCACTCAAATCTGCAGCAAAGTTGTTAGTCAAGGACCTTTCAGGGAACTCATCATGATATCTGGCCCCTTTTGTGTTCTGGTAAATACCTATGAGATCACTGAGTATTTGACATTA